>NW_012108975.1:109885-112042 GCF_000951045.1 Mandrillus leucophaeus | reverse complement strand
CCAGCACTTTGGGAAGCCGAGGCAGGTGAATCACCTGAGATCAGGAGTTCGAGATCAGCCTGGCCAACGTGGTAAAACCCTGTCTCTACTAAAAATACAAGAAAATTAGTTGGGTGTGGTGGCGGGTGCCTGTAATCCCAGCTACTTGGGAGGCTGAGGCAGGAGAATCACCTGAACTCGGGAGGCGGGGGTTTCAGTGAGCCGAGATAATGCCATTGCACTCCAGCCTGGGCAACAAAAGTGAAACTCCATCTCAGAAATAATAATAATAATAATAATAATAATAATAATAATGGGAGGAAGAGAGACATAAAAATGTTGTTATATGACATAGACATGTGGATAGTTTGCCTTTGTAGACAGGCACTAAAAACAGTCTGATCAAGAAAATCGATACTGGAAAAACTGTGTTTTTTGTGTAATCGATCTGGGCCGTGAGAAACAGGTGATCTTTAAGATGGTATAGGGATCACCTGTGCTATGTACTATAAATAAATTTAGAAACTGTAAAGTCTTGAGAAAAAAACAGGTCATAAAAGGCTTGGACCACATTGAGTAGAAACTCAATAAATGCCCGATGATAGTAATATTTTCTAGGCTGTTCAATTAAGTTATTGATACTTACAAAAAAATCACTGCTCAGGAAAACAAAATAGTGTTTAAAAATGTCATTCAGGCTGGGTGCTATCATGTTTCTTTTGTTTTTTTTTAAAACAAAAGAAGATTATTTTTCGCCATGTTGGCCAAAACAAGATTATTTTTCTAAAAACACTTTTTAAATAATTTTTTCTATACTTAGAGGGCCTGGATTTATACAATATTACCTAATTCTGAAAAATAATCCCTGTTGTCTTTTCTACAGTTTGTTTTTTGTGGAGAGAGAAAGGGAATATAAGGGTAATTTGGGTGGACTTGTAAGAAACTTATAATCATTTCTTCCTTAAAACTACAACCACCACTATAACAAAATATCCTATATGTTTTATAAAGTTAGTAACCATTTCTCTTTGAGATTCTTTTTTCCATTTTGAGAAAACTGCGTTTCCTATTAGTTTATGTCTGATTTTGGTGAGTGCCTATAAATCACGGCTAAACTCTCATTTTGTGGTCTTTTCTCTGACTACCTTGTTACATTTTTAACAAGTAAATTGCTTCCTCATGCTTAGGAGAGACAGTGCCTATTTGCTCATTCTTCATAACACTTTATACTGTGCAGTTCTTTCCTACTCTGGAGCCAGCAGCTGAAATACTATGTATATGCTGAATTCAAACAAATGTTTTGCTGTTGAACTCACCATGAATTCTCTTCCCTTCTTATGTCTTTCAGAAGCTTTGCATCGTCCCTATGGTTGTGATGTTGAACCCCAGGCACTAAATGAAGCTATCAGGTGGAGCTCCAAGGAGAACTTGCTCGGAGCCACCGAGAGTGACCCTAATCTCTTTGTTGCACTTTATGATTTTGTAGCAAGTGGTGATAACACACTCAGCATCACTAAAGGTGAGGTTTCTATGTAACATGCTTTCACTTTTCAGTTTTCATTATTGATTAAGAGATAAAGAGGCCTGGCCAGGCTCGATGGCTCACACCTATAATTCCAGCACTTTGGGAGACCGAGGCGGGCGGATCACCTGAGATCAGGAGTTTGAGACCAGCCTAGTCAACATTGCGAAACCCTGTCTCTAATAAAAATATGAAAAAAATTAGTTGGGCATGGTAGCACATGCCTGTAGTCCCAGCTATTCGGGAGGCTGAGGCATGAGAATTGCTTGAACTTGGGAGTCAGAGGTTGCAGTGAGCTGAGATCACACCACTATACTCCAGCCTGGGTGACAGAGTGAGACTCCATCTCCAAAAAAAAAAAAAAAAAAATCCTGAAATACATTTTTCCCTCCCAGCAGTGGTTTTCATACATTCAAAAGGCAAGAATAAGCTTAGGCAGACTAGCAAATCAGTTCAGGTACACAAGGATAATGTCCCCATAATCCTATTTCTTTATCATAAAAGTTACTTTTTTGCCCTTGCCCTCGCTTGCTCTCTCTCTCTCTCTCTCTCTCTCTTCTCTCTCTGTCTCACACACACACACACAAAATCAATAATGGTTGATTTTATTTGATCATGTTCTTAATCCTATTTCTTTATCATAAAAGTTACTTTTT
>NW_012108975.1:105399-107071 GCF_000951045.1 Mandrillus leucophaeus | reverse complement strand
AAAGACAGGGTTTTACTCTGTTACCCAGGCTGGAGTACGGTGGCAATCTCAGCTCACTGTAACCTCCACCTCCCAGGCTCAAGCAGTTCTCCTGCCTCACCCTTCTAGGTAGCTGGAATTATAGGCACGTGCCACCAGACCTGGCTAATTTTTCTATTTTTAGTAGAGATGGGGTTTTTCACCATGTTGGTCAGGCTGGTCTCAAACTCCTGACCTCAGGTGATCCACCCTCCCTCCCCGGTCTCCCAAAGTGCTGGGATTACAGGCCTGAGCCACTGCGCCTGGCCAAAGCCAATTTTAAAGCATTGTTTAATGTGATTTTAAGATTAAGATACATCTTGTTTCCTGTCACTTATATGTTTGTGTAATTTGGGCATTTGTTTAGCTAACAGTTATTAAACACATATTATGTAACTCTTGGTAGGAAAAGAATGCCATTCCAGATACAAGGAGCATGTTATGGTGTTTGGGGAACAAACATACGTAGAATGTATTATTAATACAGAGATAAAGGTAGAGTATTAAGGCAGCAACTGTGATGCTTTTGACATCACAGAGAGAAGGTGCAGTATCCCCCATTATCCACAGTTTTGCCTTATGCAGTTTCAGTTACTGGCACTCCACCCCAGTCTGAAAGTATTAAGATATTTTGAGGGAAAAAGAGAGATACCACATTCACATATATTTTATTACAATGTATTATAATTGTTCTGTTTTATTATTGTTGATCTCTTACTGAGCCTAATTTATAAATTAAATTGTATCATGGTTATGTATGTATAGGAAAAATGTAGTATATAGTGAGTTTGGTACTATCCTGATTTTAATCATCCACTGTGGGTCTTGGAACATATTCCTCATGGATAAGGGGAACTACTATAAATTGGAGCTGAGTATTACAAGTAGAAATCAACCAGTCAAAAGAAAAGTGGGGTGACCAGTTAGTCTGGACTGTGTGAACCAAAGCCAGAAGGTGAGAAGCAACATGGTGTATATTAAAGTTTACAATCTGAGGTATGGAGTGGGGAGAGGCAAAGCCGGAGGAGTAGGTGGAGATCTGATCATGAAAGGCCTTTGAAGGCCATGAAAAGGAGACTTTAGCTTGATGTTAAACTATTGAAGAGGCTTAAGAAAAGTGATGTGGTCAATTTTTTTCTTAAATAGATCACTTTGCCAGCTGTGTGGAGGATGGATTTGAGGGAGACAAGACTGGAGGCAGTAGTCCAGGTGAGAGATGTTGAGATGTTGTGGATTTGAACTAAGGCATTGGCAGTAGAGATGGAGAACAGGGAATGGATCTGAAAATAAATGGAACCACAAATTCAAGTTTTTTCCTTTCATATATGATAAAACCGTTTTTATATTAAAAATACGTTGGCCTGGCTGGGTGTTGGCTCACGCCTGTAATCCCAGCACTTTGGGAGGCCAAGGCGGGAGGATCACAAGGTCAGGTTCAAGACCAGCCTGGCCAACATGGTGAAATCTCGTCTCTACTAAAAATACAATACTTAGCTGGGCTTGGTGGCATGCACCTGTAATCCCAGCTACTCAGGAGGCTGAGGCAATAGAATTGCTTGAACCTGGGAGACAAAGGTTGCAGTGAGCAGAGATTGCACCAGTGCATTCCAGGCTGGGCAACAAAACAGAACTCTATCGCAGTGGGGGAGTGGGG
>NW_012108975.1:89106-98913 GCF_000951045.1 Mandrillus leucophaeus | reverse complement strand
TCTTAAAAAAATAAAAACAAAAGAATAGGTGTATAGTGAGTCTAGCCTTCGTGGTAGTTGCATTTGTTGGCCAACTGTATATAGAACAGAATTAAAAGTAAAAGTAAAAGTGCGTTATCTCCTAGTGTCAGTTTTACTTACTGCTTTTGGATAGTTTTGGGGACAGGATGATATATGTTATGTATGTAGGGGTTGTGTTTATGCAGTCGTAGGAAAATTTTATGTAAAGTTTGAGGATAGAACAAAATATATCAAAGAATTTTTTTTTTTTTTCTTTGAGATGGAGTCTCACTCCGTTGCCCAGACTGGAGTGCAGTGGTGCTATCTCGGCTCACTGCAAGCTCTGCCTCCCGGGTTCAAGCGATTCTGCTGCCTCAGCCTCTTGAGTAGCTGGGATTACAGGTGTGCACCACCACACCCGGTTAATTTTTGTATTTTTAGTAGAGACAGGGTTTCTCCCATGTTGGTCAGGATGGCCTCGAACTCCTGACCTGTAATCTGCCTGCTTCAGCTTCCCAAAGTGCTAGGATTACAGGTGTGAGCCACCACACCCAGCCAGAAAGTTAATATTGTGTGGTAGTCTCTTTGGGCTACAGTATACTTGATTTTACCTTTACTGATTCTTCACTGGAGAAATTTGTGAAGTGATGACTCGGAAATTCTTTCATAGGTACGTTTTCCTGTTGTTGTTTCAAGATAGCCCAGTCATCAAGGAGACATTGATAAAGAAAGACTGTTGATTCTTCAGTTATCAGTTATGACTGGCCTTTATCTTATGACCAACAGTGGTTTCTTTTAAAATCCACAGAATGCCAAATTTTTATATCTGGTTCTCACTAATTTAAAATGATGTCATGCTAAAGCTGTTTTATTATTTTAAAAGACAAGAAAATATATTTTAAAAATAAAGCAACACTTTAGTTTTTGATTGAAAATGATATTTTGCTTGAATTTTTTTTTTTTTTTTTAAATTCTACCAGCCAAACACGGTGGCTCATGCCTGTAATCTCAGCACTTTGGGAGGTTGAGGCTGGAGGATTGCTTGAGCCCAGGAGTTCAAAACCAGCCTAGTCAATGTAGTGAGACCCCTGTCTTTACAAAATTTTAAAAATTAGCCAGGTGCAGTGGCATGCATCTGTAGACCCAGGTACTTGGGGGGCTGAGGTCTTAGGATCACTTGAGCCTGAGAAATTGAGGTTACAGTGATCTGTGTTTGCACTGCTGCACTGCTACGTGGCGACAGAGGGAGACCTGTTTCAAGACAAACAAAAAAGTTCTCCCTAGGATTGCTCTGTCAGTTTGGCCATTGTTTGAATCCGTACTAGTCATCCCCCTGTCATTTTCCATGGTAGTCAAAACTTCCAGGGTAGAAAAATTTTCCTGATAACTGACAAAAAAAGAGAACAACAAACAAAAAATCCTGGGGTATTTGACTGTATCTTCATTATGATATCCTGTCATTACCAATTCTTTTTAAGGAAGCAACAATATTTTAAAAATGTATATAGATATATATACAAAGTAGTTACAGGCTTTATTTTTAGTTTATGTGGACTAATAGAGAAAAGCTACAGAGCAACAGGTTTTCTTCAGTTTTTCCAGCAGGATTTTTTTTTCTTCCTGTAAATATGATTGGCGAGTATTTATCTGTGCACTTATGCATATCCACTGCTACACCAGACTCCTATCTGTATATATGTATATTTTATGTACCCATAGGTGTATATATGTACGTATACTTGTGTTTTTTCCTCATTATCTCTCATCCACGTGTCTAAGGTGAGATGGTGTCTAATAGAAAGTTATTCTATGGAAACATTTCTGAAGGCCACTAAAAAAGGACAGATGGTTACAAGGATAATTATTTTGAGTTTTCCTAAAAACTTTTCCCTGATACTTCTGGCTTTGTGCTTCTTTTTTTTTTTTTTTTTTTGGGCAGTCACTCTCTGTCGCCCAGGTTGGAGTACAGTGGTGCAATCTTGGCTTCACTGCAACCTTAGCTTCCTGGGTTCAAGTGATTCTCCTGCCTCAGCCTCCCAAGTAGCTGGGATTATAGGCATGCGCCACCACGCCTGGCTAATTTTTTGTATTTTTGGTAGAGACAGAGTTTCGCCATGTCGGCCAGGCTAGTCTCGAACTCCTGACCTTAGGTGGTCCGCCTCTCTCGGCCTCCCAAAATGCTGGGATTACAGGCGTGAGACACCATGCTCAGCCATGGCCATGTGCTTTTGATTGACTTCGCTTCCTTCTTTCTGACACTGAAGAAGTAGATGTGAACGCTATAGGAAGGGTTGCATTCTCTTAGAGATAAGAACCTGAAGTACTACAAGGATTCTTTAGATTAACATTTATTTATCACTAGTAATATTTCTTTCACTGTCTCTGTTTTGCCAAAGAAACCTAATTTGTGCTGCAAGTATCGGGGCAAGTTATATGTTGAAGTCTGAGCTTGATGTTCCCAATTTTGATGAAAAAATTAAGAACGTTGAAGTTGACAGCAAAGATACACTGAGTGACTCGGGTTTTGGTTTCCAACTTTAAGAGTGAGCTTGCCATTCCACGCACTGATTTTAGTGTGGAATGGAAAGGAGTGATTCATTCTTTGTGGGAACTAGGAAGGAAGTAAGAAAACTGTAGCTATTTTTAAACTTGTATTCTGGAAGGGGTTGTGTTTTGGGAGTCCTAACTGCCCATTCCCTCACCCCACTAAACAGTTTTCTTGCTGAAAACTCTGTGGTCTGTGTTTTTTTGTTTGTTTGTTCATTTTTTGTTTTTGTTTTTGTTTTACATCAGTGGTTTTGTTGCCTTGGTGCCAAGTGAAATTTAGAAGTCACTTTGTATCTCACATGTCTTATCCCTAATCCTTGATGGTTGTTAACATTGAATCATATATAAGATACATTCCTTGATAAACTGTTTTCAGGGAAAGTGAATTTTCTTCTTTTGAAGAGTGAGCACTGTATCCTTTTCCAGCCATTTTAATAACCTGTCTGCCATACATAGAGTTTCCTAAGGGTATTTTTTAAGTTGTATATAGACTTTTAAAACCCTGTAGTAAATGCCAGAAAACCATTTCCGACCATGCTTGTGTGGTTAAGCTAAAAGTTAAAGAGAGCAATCAGGATATGATGAACAGCCAAGTTTGTTTTCATTATTTAAAAAAAAAATTTGGCATAAAAGTTCGAGATTCTTTTTTTTTTTAAATGAGTTTAAAGTTTGACAATACACTGCTTCAGTTGAAATAAAGTCTTAACATCGTTTCTTTCATCCTGTGATGACCTTATGGCTAGGTGAAAAGCTACGAGTTCTTGGTTACAACCAGAATGGAGAGTGGAGTGAAGTTCGCTCTAAGAATGGGCAGGGCTGGGTGCCAAGCAACTACATCACCCCAGTGAACAGCCTGGAAAAACACTCCTGGTACCACGGACCTGTGTCACGCAGTGCAGCTGAGTATCTGCTCAGCAGTCTCATCAATGGCAGCTTCCTGGTGCGAGAAAGTGAGAGTAGCCCTGGGCAGCTGTCCATCTCGCTCAGGTACGAGGGACGTGTGTATCACTACAGGATTAACACCACTGCAGATGGCAAGGTAAGACTCGCTGGTCAGCACCTTTAAGCATGGACTGGCTGCTTTGTGAAATAATATTCAACGTGACTGAAGTGAAGTAATAGGTTTTATGTCTGACATGAAATAAAATATTCACTAGCTTTGTGAGTTTGGGCTTTTTGGCATGTTAGAGCTTGTTCTCTTGAAAAGAATATGGTAATAGAAATTTAAAAAACAGTATTATATTAATATTTTAAAGATAAGCTAGATTTGAAGGTGAAGAATGAAGGGAACTGCTGTATAAGTTAGCTGTTCTAATAATCAGTACACAAATACACACCCAGTGCACTGGTATAGAATTTATCAGTTAACATTATATCATTGAAAATTAGAATATGGGAGGCCGAGACGGGCGGATCACGAGGTCAGCAGATCGAGACCATCCTGGCTAACACGGTGAAACCCCGCCTCTACTAAAAAATACAAAAAACTAGCCGGACGAGGTGGTGGGCGCCTGTAGTCCCAGCTACTCGGGAGGCTGAGGCAGGAGAATGGCGTGAACCCGGGAGGCGCAGCTTGCAGTGAGCTGAGATCCGGCCACTGCACTCCAGCCTGGGCGACAGAGCGAGACTCCGTCTCAACAAAAAAAAAAAAAAAAGAAAATTAGAATAATATCTACCAGAAAGTTCACAGAGTAAGAATTTAGACTTTTGAGCCTGGTGTCGATCACTAAGGTATATTAACTGAAACAGATCATTCAGTCATTGAACAGTTTGTATATTGGGAACACCAGCCATGTTAATTAGGTAGAATGGGTTTGTTACAGTGTGTTTATACATTATAAACTACAGAACATGAGCTTATGTCTGTTGTTTTTTTGTTGTGCAGTAAATTTAGGTTGAATTATTTCTTGTGTTCTCCTCTATGTGATAGGCATGCTGTGGGGGAAGCACAGGCTTTGGAGCAAGCAGTTTTGATTGTGACCTTACATAAGTCTCAGTTTCCCTGTCTGTAATTAGCTCCCACTTTATTGGGTTGTTGTAAGGATTAAATGAAGTAATTTCTGTAAGACATAATGACTGATACAAAGTAGGAAGTAAGTAAATTTTTAGTTTTCTTTCACTTTTGCACCACCATATAGACATAGTATGTTTCCTCCTGGCCAAACAGAACAGAATCAGATGTGTAGTAATGTAAGAGTGACTCAGCAATTCTAGTTATTTACCTAATAGAAATGAGTGCATATGTATGCCAGAAGACATGTATAGGAATGTTCATAGCAGCATTGCTTCTGATAGCCAAAACCTAGAAACACCCACAGATCTAACAGCAGTAGAATGGGTTAATAAATTGTGGTATATTCATAAAATGCAATTTCATTCAACAACAGAAATGAACACAGTACTGCTACACACATCAGGTAAAACTATGGCCCTCCAGCCATCTGCTTTTTCTTGTAAATAACATTTTATTGGAATATAGCCACACTCATTTGTTCATGTATTGTCTATGGTTTCTATTACTAGGCAGCGCTGAGTAGTTCTGACAGACACACTATGGCCACAGCCTAAAATATTTATTATCTGGCCCTTATGAAGAGTTTGCTGGCCCCTACTGTAGATGAATATCAGCTGACTCAACTTCAGCAAAGTTGAAGGATTAGTGTTAGCTGGGGGATGAGAATGTGGGGAGTGGGAAGGAGTCCTAATAGGTATGAGATGATGAGAATGTTCTAGAGTTAGTGGTGATGGTTGGACAACTTTGAGAATATGCTAAAACCACTAAATTGTGTACCTTAAAATGATGAATATTATGGTATGTGAAATATAATGCAAGTTTTAAAAATTTTAAAGTTTAAATTTTAAAATTTTTAAGTTGGGTGGAAGAAAATAGACGTAATACATACTGTGTGATTCTGTTTGTATATAGTTCAGAAGCAGAGGCCAGGCACAGTGGCTCACACCTGTAATCCCAGCACTTTGGGAAGCTGAGACGGGCCTCATCATTGGAGGTCAGGAGGTCAGGAGACCAGCCTGGCCAACATGATGAAACCCCATCTCTACTACAAATACAAAAATTAGCCTGACATGGTGGCGCACGCCTGTAATCTCAGTTACTCAGTTACTCAGGAGGCTGAGGCAGGAGAACTGGTTGAACCCGGGAGGCGGAGGTTGCAGTGAGCCAGGATCGTGCCACTGCACTCCAGCCTGGGCAACAGAGCGAGACTCTGTCTCAAAAAAAAAAAAAGGAAGCAGAAGCTAATCTAAGGTGTTAGAAGTCAGCATAGTGGCTATCTTTGCAAGGGTAAATAGCTGGAGAGCATAAGGGAGGCTTCTGGGGTGCTGGTCATGTTATAATTCTTGGTGTGGGTGACGTTTACATGGGTGAGTTTACTTTGTAAAAATTATAAATTTTCCATTTATGAATTTTATGTATAGTTTTATGTATACACTAAAACAAAAGCTTTCTTTGTTTGTTTGTTTTTGTTTTGAGACGGAGTCTCGCTCTGTTGCCCAGGCCTGGAGTGCAGTGGCGCGATCTCGGCTCACTGCAAGCTCTGCCTCCCGCGTTCACGCCATTCTCCTGCCTCAGCCTCCTGAGTAGCTGGGACTACAGGCACCCACCACCATGCCTGGCTAATTTTTTGTATTTTTAGTAGAGATGGCGTTTCACCGTGTTAACCAGGATGGTCTCGATCTCCTAACCTCGTGATCTGCCTGCCTTGGCCTCCCAAAGTGTTGGGATTACAGGCGTGAGCCACCGTGCCCGGCCAAAAGTGTCTTTAAAAAAAATAAATAACAGGTTAGGCGTGGTGGCTCATGCCTGTAATCCCAACACTTGGGGAGGCCAAGGTGGGTGGATCACTTGAACCCAGGAGTTCAAGACCAGCCTGAGGAACATAGTGAAACCTCGTCTCTACAAAAAATTTTTAAAATGAACTGGCCATGGTGGTATATGTCTGTGGTCCTAGCTACCCGGGAAGCTGAGGCAGGAGGATCACCTGAACCTGGGAGGTCAAGGCTGCAGTGAGTCATGATTATGTCACTGCCCTCCAGGCTGGGCAGTTCAGTGAGATCCTTATTTCTCAAAAATAAAAATTAAAGCTCCCTTGGGAGAGAAGGCCAGAGAATTCCCTCTTACTTTATATTTCTTATTACTTAGCAAATTAACTATGTTGTAAGTAATTCTGTGAAATCCAATGTGGCTTTTTTTGTTTTTTGTTTTTTAAGATGGAGTCTTGCTCTGTCACCCAGGCTAGAATGCAGTGACATGATCTCAGCTCACTGCAACCTCTGCCTCCCAGGTTCAAGCAATCCTTCCACCTTAGCCTCCCAAGTAGCTGGGACTACAGGTGCACACCACCACGCCTAGCTAATTTTTGTATTTTTAGTAGAGAGGGGGTTTCACCATAATGGCCAGGCTGGTCTCAACTCTTGACCTCAAGTGACCCGCCAGCCTCAGCCTCCCAAAGTGCTGGCCACCGGTAAATTGTGGCTCTTTCTTTAATGGCCTAGACACTCAAATGTACATCGTAATTAAAATTATGAAATATTTCAATACTCTTACCAAAAACATCTAAATCAGTGGTTTTCAAGTTATGTTCTTTACAAGAGGGAGGTGATATTTTGTAAATTTTTACAAAAGACCAAGTCCTTGCTTGCTTACTTTGATCAGGGCATCTCTTCTTTACCTATCTTCTGTAGTTGAGTCCACAGTCTTGTGTATTTGAAGACTGGCTGGGCGCAGTGGCTCACACCTGTAATCCCAGCAATTTGGGAGACTGGGGCAGACAGATCACTTGAGGTTAGGAGTCCCTGACCAGCCTGGCTAACATGGTGAAACCCCGTCTTTGCTAAAAATACAAAGAAAAAAATTAGCCAGGCGTGGTGGCGCATGCCTGTAATCCCAGGTACTTGGGAGGTTGAGGCAGAAGAATTACTTGAACCCGGGAGGTAGAGGTTGCAGTGAGCTGAGGTTGAGACACTGCACTCCAGCCTGGGCAACAGAGTGAGACTCTGTCTCAAAAAAAAAATATATATATATATGAAAATACATATATATATGAAAATATATATATATTTGAAGACCAATGAGCTTGATGATCCAGAGAGAGATCTTGGAAGGTTTTCCCCAAGACTAATTTAGGAAGAATAGGAAAGGCAGATTAAGTAAGATTAAACTAAAGTTCTATGTTTACCCTTGCAGTCATCATTTAACTTTTAAATTTACCTCAATTAAGATAAACTCTTGCTGGGTATAGTGACCCAGTCTGTAATCTCAGCACCTTGGCAGGCCCAGGCAGAAGGATTGCTTGAGGCTGGCGTTTGAGACCTCCCTGGGCGATATAGTGAGACCCTGTCTGCAGAAAAAAAAAATTTTTTTTTTAAAGATAGCCTCCTATCTTCAGGCCAGTGAAATATGGGCTTTAAAAAAACAATTCTTAATCTCTTTTCAAGTTGTTTAGCTTTTCTGCTTTTCTTACCAGGTATATGTGACTGCTGAGAGCCGCTTCAGCACCTTGGCAGAGCTTGTACACCATCACTCCACAGTGGCTGATGGGCTGGTGACAACATTACACTACCCAGCACCCAAGTGTAATAAGCCTACGGTCTATGGTGTGTCCCCCATCCACGACAAATGGGAAATGGAACGAACAGATATTACCATGAAGCACAAACTTGGGGGCGGTCAGTATGGAGAGGTTTACGTTGGCGTCTGGAAGAAATACAGCCTTACAGTTGCTGTGAAAACATTGAAGGTGGGTTGCTGAGAATTACAGTTTTCAGGCATCTTTTTCTTTTGTGCTCAATCACTTGGAAATATGAGCATGCTCTTCTTTAACTTTGGAACACTTTCCACCCACTGGTGCCAAGCACATCAGCAAATTGTGATGATTAACCCTAGTGCCATTGCTGACAATGCAGAGGTAGATTATTCACTGCAATGCAATGAAACCCACATGTGGGAAAGGTCTGTCTCTGGAGGCTGTTGATGTAGATCTTAGTGGGAGGTTAGAAGCAAATTAAAAGTTATAAAAGCAAAATAAGCTCTTTTGCTTCCTGAGATCGACCCCTGCTGGACAGAATTCTTTGTGCCTTGTCTGAGAATCATGGGCCTCTTTCTTGTTCTGTCCTTCCTCTCCCTTGTTGTTGTTCCTCCTGTCTCTTTGCAGTTAGAGCACTTCTTAACATTCACAGAAATCTTTTTCCTGGTACTACTATATGTCTCCTTTAAACCTCCCAGTATCAAATTATAAGGTTTTCACTCACTTGATTGTCCCAGACCCTCAGTAACTGTCTCTAGTATATCACTCATAAGGGCTATTCTTTAGCTATAAGTAGTAGTCAGTTCTGTTTCTTAAGCATATTCTGAGTGTAAAGCAATATATAAGGCCTTGCTCTCTAAGAAGATTATGATCTAATCAAGAAGATAAGTATGTAAGCAGCTAAGTGCTAGGTCTCCTCATTCAAAGCCTGAGATATCTGAAGAAATAAATTGTGAGAGAACTGAAGCATCCAATACAGGGCTCCTGTGTTTCAGTTGATTATAGGACATGATTGCTGAATTTTGCTTCTCCTGCTAATTTTTACTCCAGGACATTTTTCTTTCTAAGTTGGACTTCTTAAAAATAATAATCATTTCGGCTGGGTGTGGTGGCCTATGCCTGTAGTCCCAGCAATTTGGGAAGCCCAGGCGGGCCGATCACCTGAGGTCAGGAGACCATCCTGGCCAACATGGCAAAACCCCGTCTCTACTAAAAATACAGAAAGTAGCCAGGCATGGTGGTGCTTGCCTGTAATCCCAGCTACTTGGGAGGCTGAGCCAGGAGAATCGCTTGAACCCAGGAGGCAGAGGTTGCAGTGAGATTGTACCACTTCACCCCAACCTGGGTAACAGAGTGAAACCCTGTCTCAAAAAAATAAATTAAAATAAAAATTATTTCTTGTAATATGCTAAAATATTCAAAAGATACTTCTTTTTACTGTTAAAGCTGAAGCTTTAGGATTGTGAGATGAATCAAATGATTTTAAGTTGGGGGTTTGTCCCTCTCGTTTTCTTCTTTCTTACCTTTCCCTTTTTCCAGGAAGATACCATGGAGGTAGAAGAGTTCCTAAAAGAAGCTGCAGTAATGAAGGAAATCAAGCATCCTAATCTGGTACAACTTTTAGGTGAGGAACCTTGCCTGAACCATAGATATCCTCCAAAAATGCTTGTCCTTTAACCCCTTCTTATCTCCAAATGCCTTCTTTTTTTTTTTTTTT
>NW_012108975.1:78890-88451 GCF_000951045.1 Mandrillus leucophaeus | reverse complement strand
GGCTGGAGTGCAGTGGCATGATCCTGGCTCACTGCAACCTCTGCCTCCCAGGTTCAAGCTATTCTCGTGCCTCAACGTGCATCACCACACCCAGCTAATTTTTGTAGTAGAGACAGGGTTTTGCTATGTTGGCCAGTCAAGTCTTGAACTGCTGGTCTCAAGCGATCTGTCTGCCTCAGCCTCCCAAAGTGCTAGGATTACAGGCGTGAACCACTGCACCCGACCTCTTGTTGGTTTTTTATAAGGAATCTGCCATATATCAGTGAATTCCTTGACTATGGAAACGATGAAAATCATTTTACAAAGCAGTATTACAGGTGGGGCTCACATAGTCTTCAGCATGTGCACAATTGCTATTACTTTTGAGTAAGTATTGTTAGCCTGCAGTTGAGGAGGAGAATCATGGGCCATGTACAAAAGTCTGGACATGTTGGTTTTCTTGGCCCCTTATAGAACTAATACAAGCACGTTGCTTTTGCTCAAACAGACAAATACTCAGAGGCATATGAATTCCCAGAGAACAATATAGTGGAAGCAAGGACTCCCATATAAACCAGCTTCTTAATTTTTGCTTATTAATTTCAGAGAATGTGGTGGTAAAAAGGGAAAAGATTACTGCCGAACTAGACCTGAAAAATTGTCAAATTATTCTTGACGAAAGTGGTTTGAAGTGTTTGAATGTACATTAACAAAAACAAGCACTATTCTTCAATTTTTAGGTGTCTGTACTTTGGAGCCACCATTTTACATTGTGACTGAATACATGCCATATGGGAATTTGCTGGATTACCTCCGAGAATGCAACCGAGAAGAGGTGACTGCAGTTGTGCTTCTCTACATGGCCACTCAGATTTCTTCTGCAATGGAGTACTTAGAGAAGAAGAATTTCATCCATAGGTGTGTAAAACTTACCTCTGACTAACCATGAAGCCATCCTGCTTGACATGCAGATAAAAGGAAGAATGTGAGAACCTTCCCAGAAAATTTCGGATGATTCAAGAACGTAATTTCGTATTTCACAGGGCCCATTATAATGTCACTTCTAACTTGTAAACAAACGTACTGTACTCTGATTAAAGTATTAATAAGGGGCCTTTGCTATTCTCAAAACTGAGAACTCTCTTTGGAAAAAAAAAAAATTACAATAGTGATGGGGTCTTGCTATGTTGACCAGGCTAGTCTCAAACTACCGGCCTCAAGTGATCTTCCCATCTTAGCCTTCCGAAGTGCTGGGATTATAGGTGTGGGCCACCATGCCTGGCCAGAGAGCTCTCTTTATTTTGCCCAGCACTGTATCCAAGATCCTTTTTCACCATCTAGTGGCTTTTTTTTTTTTTCCCCCTTCTTGAGTCAGTCTGGCTCCATCGCCCAGGCTGGAATGCAGTGATGCAATCTTAGCTTGCTGCACTCTCTGCCTCCTGGGCTCAAGCCATCCTCCCACCTCAGCCTCCTGAGTGGCTGGGACTATAGGAATGTGCCACCATGCCCGGCTAAGTGTTTTTTGTTTTGTTTTGTTTTGTTTTTTTGTTTTTTTGTTTTTTTTGTAGACAGGATTTCCCCATGTTGCCCGGGCTGGTCCTGCACTCTTGAGCTCAGGAGATACACCCACCTTGGCCTCCCAAAGTGCTAGGATTACAAGCATGAGCCACCACACCTGGCCTAGTGGCTGAGTTTTTAAAATAGTTTTCTGCCTTAGTAAATAACTTAAAGTCTTGTAGAAAAGCATCTATTGCTCACCTATCCCAGTGTACTTATAAATAGGGACCCATTTTATAAAGCCTGCTTTATTCTGCTTCTTGATGAGTGCTCTACAGTGATATATCATTAGTGGGCTTTCTAAGATGTTAGTGATTGTCGGAAAATACTACCATATTCGTCAGCACTTACTTAACTCTGCCTGTAACACAAAGAACCAAGAATAGAGTGTTCACGACCATTTTCCTCACCGTCTGAATGGAATCACATTAGGGTTCTCTTTCCCACAGAGATCTTGCAGCTCGTAACTGCCTAGTGGGAGAAAACCATGTGGTAAAAGTGGCTGACTTTGGCTTAAGTAGATTGATGACTGGAGACACTTATACTGCTCATGCTGGAGCCAAATTTCCTATTAAGTGGACAGCACCAGAGAGTCTTGCCTACAATACCTTCTCAATTAAATCTGACGTCTGGGGTAAGGTTGAAAGGGACTTTTTTTGGTGTCATTTTATTTTTTTTTTAAATGTCTTGATTCTTTAGAGCTTCTCTTATGATGTTCACTGTCCTCTACCTTTACCTGCCATTATTCTTCAGTTATTCAGCAAGTATTTGTTAAATACCTCCTAGCTGCCAGGACTGTGCTAAGAACTTTGCATAAACAGAAGTATAGGCCTGGTGTGGTGGCTCACGTTTGTAATTACAGCACTTTGGGCCGAGATGGGCAGATCACTTGAGGTCAACAGTTCGAGACCAGCCTGGCCAACATGGTGAACTCCCATCTCTACTAACTACAAAAATTAGCCAGGCGTGGTGGCACATACCAGTAATCCCAGCTATTCAGGAGGCTGAAGGCTGAGGCAGGGGAATGGCTTGAACCAGGGAGGCAGAGGTTGCAGTGAGACAAGATGGCGCCACTGCACTCCAGCCTGGGCAATAGAGCGAGACTCTGTCTCAAAAAAAAAAAAAAGAAGTGTAAAGAACAAAGTTTAGGGCCAGGCACAGTGGCTCATGCCTGTCATCCCAGCAGTTTGGGAGGCCGAGGCAGGTGGATCACCTGAGGTCGGGAGTTCAAGACCAGCCAGACCAACACGGAAAAATACAAAATTAGCTGGGTATGGTGGTGCGTGCCTGTAATCCCAGCTACTCAGGAGGCTGAGGCAGGAGAATCACTTGAACCCAGAAGGTGGAGGTTGTGGTGAGCCGAGATCACACCATTGTACTCCAGCCTGGGCAACAAGAACAAATCTCCGTCTCAAACAAAAAAGAGAGAGAGAAAGTAAGTTAGTTTTAAAAAAGAAGTCCCTGCCTTCAGAGAGCTCACAGTCTAGATCTCATATTACATTGGAGTGCTGATCATCCTCTCTGTAAAGCATCTTATTTCCACATTAGGTTTGGTTTGGTTTTTTTTGTTTGTTTGTTTGTTTGTTTTTGAGATGGAGCCTTGCTCTGTTGTCCAGGCTGGAGTGCAGTGGCACAATCTTAGCTCACTGCAACCTCCATCTCTTGGGTTGAAGTGATTCTCCTGCCTTAGCCTCCAGAGTTGCTGGGACTACAGGCATGCATCACCATGCCCAGCTCATTTTTGTCATTATAGTAGAGATGAGGTTTTGCCATGTTGGCCAGGCTGGTCTCGAACTCCTGACCTCAAATGATCCACCTGCCTTGGCCTCCCGAAGTATTGGGATTACAAGCATGAGCCATTGTGCCCAGCCTCATATTAGGTTTTATCACTCATTTGCAGAGTACTGTGACACAGAGCTTTATTTTTTTTTCAAGGGAAGTGTGATGAGGTTTCTATTGGGGGAACCCACCCCCAGTATTTCACCGTAGATTCTTTCTATTTTCCGTAAGTGTTGGCCAGCTGAGAAATAAAGAGAAAGTGTACGAAGAGAGGAATTTTACAGCCGGGCTTCCAGGGGTGACATCACGTATCGGTAGGACGGTGATTCCAATCTGAGCTGCAAAACCAGCAGGTTTTATTAAGGATTTCAAAAGGGGAGGGAGTGAGAGAACAGGGAGTAGGTCACAAGATCACATGCTTCAAAGTGCAAAAAGGAGAACAAAGATCACATGCTTCTGAGGAAACAGGACAAGGGCAAATCAGAAACTCCTGATAAGGGTCCAACAAAGATCACAAGGCAAAGGGCAAAAGTAAAGATCACAAGGCAAAGGGCAAAGTAGAATTACTGATAAGGGTCTATGTTCAGCGGTGCACGTATTGTCTTTATAAACATCTTAACAGAAAACAGGGTTCGAGAGCAGAGAACTGGTCTGACCTCAAATTTACCAGGGTGGGGTTTTTCCCACTCTAGTAAGCCTGAGGGTACTGCAGGAGACCAGGGCGTATTTCAGTCCTTATCTCAACCGCATAAGACAGATACTCACCGAGTGGCCGTTTATAAACTTCCCCCCAGGAATTCATTCCTTTCCCAGAATATTAATCCTTGCTAGGAAAAGAGTTTAGCAATATCTTCCCTGCTTGCATGTCCGTTTATAGGCTCTCTGCAAGAAGAAAAATATGATTCTATTCTGCCCGAGCCCGCAGGCAGTCAGACCTTATAGTTGTCTTCCTTTGTTCCCTAAAATCGCTGTTAGTCTGTTTTTTTGCAAGGTGCACTGATTTCATATTGTTCAAACACACGTTTTACGATCGGTTTGTACAGTTAACACAATAGTGGTCCTGAGGTGACGTACATCTTCAGCTTATGAAGATAACAGGATTAAGAGATTATTAAAGACAGGCATAAGAAATTATAAAAGCATTAATTTTGGGAACTGATAAATGTCCATATTAAAATGAAATCTTCACAATTTATGTTCCTCTGCCATGGCTCCAGCCGGTCCCTCCATTCGCGGTCCCTGACTTCCTGCAACAGGTTTCATCTAGAATTTGTCTTAACTGATCTGGTTTCTACTGCTCTGAGAAGTAATATGACTTGGCTTCATAGACTGAAAAATCTGGAAATTTGGATTGTGGACCAATAGAAATAGTCACAGGATTCTAAGTCACTTTTAACTAGAAATCTCAAACTCAAATTAACTGACAAAAATCAAATTTTTTTCTGCTCTGAATTTTATCTGATTTTAAATGAACTGTTTTTATTTTACTCCTCTTATATTAGCTAACTTTAAAACTATTATACTTATTAGATACAATGGTTCTCCCTTATCCTCAGGAGAATACATTCTAAGACCCCCCTTGGAAGCCTGAAGCCAAGGATAGTGTCAAGCCCTGGGTATATAATCTTTTTTTGATCTGATAACCGAGAGGTCTTCTCAGTGACTAAGGGGTGGGTAGCATCTATGTTGTGGATATGTTGAGTAAAAGGATGATTTACGTGTGAGGTGGGAAGGAGAAGCATGGCTTGAGATTTCATCATGCAAGTCAGGGCAGCATGCAATTTAAAACTTTAGAATTTATTTCTGGAATTTTCTATTTAATATTTTTGGCCCTTGGATGACTGTGAGTAGCTGAAACTATGGGAAGTGAAACCATGGCATAAGGGGTGACTACTGTATATCAAAAACTTTTCTAAGAGTAGTTGAATTATGCCTCAGACTTCTTAAATGGTCATAGTTTATTTTCCCTCATTATAGTAAAGGAAAGCTAAATAAAAATTGGGAAATTTAAATAAAACTGTCTTGAGATTATCTGCAGCATTCCTGTTGCAAATATTTTAGAAGGACAAGCCGTGCTGTAAGAATTGATGAGTATATTATATATTAATGTTGTTGTAGTAGTGTGTGAATGTTGCCTAAAATTTGAAAGAGAATCACCTGATTATCTAAAATAAAAAATAAATCGGAGAAGAAACACTAAGTGCTTATTTTAATTCCTTATGCAGCTTTTGGGGTACTGTTGTGGGAAATTGCTACCTATGGAATGTCACCGTATCCAGGTATTGACCTGTCTCAGGTCTATGACCTACTAGAAAAAGGATATCGAATGGAACAGCCTGAGGGATGCCCCCCTAAGGTTTATGAACTTATGAGAGCATGTGAGTATTTTTGCATGTTTTAATTTTGAAGGCATAAGCTAGCAGTTCAGAATAGTTAACAAAATTAGAAACATTTCTCCTCTCAGTGTTGTTAGATTGAATCCAGCCTCATGACATTTAAAGAATTTAGCATTGATCAGGCAGTTGTCATATCATATACCATTGAACCTTACTGGAATCCTAAGCATAGTTGTTATGGCCTAAATATTGACCCAGTTTCTCAGAGACATTTGCATATTTAATAAGATAAGAAATTGAGTTTAGAGATTAAGGTGGGGAGGACTGTTTTCAACTAGATAAAAATGGTTGCTAAAGACTATGAAGAAGGCATAAAAATAACCTCTGTGGTGGATAAACAGAAGCATCTGATGGCTTGCAGATGAAAAGGTAGGAAAGTAAGTAGTGAATTAAATTGCAAGGTTTGTTTGTTTGCTTGTTTGTTTTTGTTGGTGTTATTTTTGAAACAGTCTTGCTTTGTCGCCCAGACTGGGGTGCAGTGACACGATTTTGGCTCACTGAAACCTCTACCTCCTGGGTTCAAGCGATTCTCGTGCCTCAGCCCCTGAGTAGCTGGAACCACAGGCACACACACCATGCCCAGCTAATTTTACTTTTTTTTTTTGAGACGGAGTCTCGGTATGTTGCCCATGCTGGAGTGCAATGGTGCAGTCTCTGCAACCTCCGACCCCCGGGTTCAAGCGATTCTCCTGCCTCAGCCTCCCAAGTAGCTGGGATTACAGGCACCTACCACCATGCCTGGCTAATTTTTGTATTTTGGGTAGAGATGGGGTTTTACCACGTTGGCCAGGCTGGTCTCGAACTCCTGACCTCAAGTGATGCACCCGCCTTAGCCTCCCAAAGTGCTGGGATTATAGGTGTGAGCCACCATGCCCGGCCTAATTTTTGTATTTTTAGTAGAGTCAAGGTTTCACCATGTTGACCAGGCTGGTCTCAAACTCTTGGTCTCAACTAATCTGTCCACCTTAGTCTTCCAAAATGCTGGGATGACAGGTGTGGGCCACCGGGCCTGGACCCAATTGCAGTTGTGTTTAAACGTAAGTCTGTGTTCTTTCCTCATTGAACATTGACGTTCTCTGTTGCACTTTGTCAAAAATGAACTCTGAGCTCCTTTTTGATATCCTTTTATATTTCTGAATATATACAGTTGATTATTTGTATGGTTAGGCTGAGTTTGAAGACAGGTTTTACTTCTTTTATTTTCAAGTGGAAGAAAACTTGCATTTTCTAAACCATCTCCCTGTTTCTCCTCATCCTTTTAGTAGAGAGAATAGGAGCTGAGGCTAAATTGAAGCCCCAGCCTTAGAAAGTGGGTTCATGGCCAGGTGTGGTGGCTCACACCTGTAATTCTAGCAGTTTGGGAGGCCGAAGTGAGCAGATTGCTTGAGCTCAGGAGTTCAAAAGCAACCTGAGCAATGTGGCAAAATCCTGTCTATATAAAAAATACAGTAGTTTGAGATTGCTGTGTTCGCTCACTTTGGCTGGGCGCAGTGGCTCATGCCTGTAATCCCAGCACTTTGGGAGGCTGAGGTGAGTGGATCACCTGAGGTCAGGAGTTTGAGACTAGCATGGCCAACATGGCGAAACCCCCGTCTCTACTAAAAATATAAAAATTAACCGGACGTGGTGGCATACGCCTGTAGCCCCAGCTACTCTGGAGGCTGAGGCTGGAGAATCACTTGAACCCAGGAGGCGGAGGTTGCAGTGAGCTGAGATTACGCCACTGCACTCCAGCCTGGGTGACAGAGTGAGACTCTGTCTCAAAAAAAAAAAAAAAAAAAATATTATCCACGTGTGGTGTTGCACACCCATAGTCCCAGCTACTTGGGGAGCTGAGGCAGGAGGATTGTTTGAACCCAGGAGGTCAAGGCTGCAGTGAGCCGAGATCGTGCCACTGCACTCCAGCTGGGTGACAAAGCAAGACCCTGTCTCAAAGAAAAAGGAAAAAGGAATTTAGAAAGTGGGTTCATTATACCTCTGAGTCTAGAGCTATGTTGCTATCATTATGAACATGCTGTAACTCTAATAAGTATATATCATGATGCATAGAACTCGTTATTAGATATACCACTGGATATTGAACTTCTGCAAGGAGTTTTTAATATTTTCTTCTTCCGTTACACAGGCTGGAAGTGGAGCCCTGCCGATAGGCCCTCTTTTGCTGAAACACACCAAGCTTTTGAAACCATGTTCCATGACTCCAGCATTTCTGAAGGTGAGAATCTGTTGGATTTACTGTTGGTGACTAGTTCTGGGTAGTGGTGGTGGTGGCGATAATGGTAATTACATTTAAAAAATGATCAACTTTTGTAGTTTTGGACTCTGTTTCATAGTATTGAATTAATTTTTGACCTTTATTATTGCTGTGTTGCTATTTTGCTATTTTCAGTGCATCTTTGTGTCTCAAAAAATTGAAATTATATTTTAATTAGAAATTTATTCAGCCTCCCTATCAGTAACCTTAGTAAGTGTGGTAGCTCTTTAAGCATCAATACTTAGAATGTAGGGAAGAAAAAAGGAAAAAATAAGTATAAACTACATCTACAAAGCAGAACTAAGTTGTAAAAATGATAACCAGACATTCCATTTCTGGAAATAGATCTTAAGGAAATAATTAAGAATGTAAACAAAGATTTAACTACAAGGACATTGCATCAAAGTATAGTTTATAATAGTGAGAAATTATGAACAACTGAAATATCTACTGGACTGTAAATTATTACATCCATATAGCTGAATATTTAAAATGATATTCATATGTGTGTGTGTGTGTGTGTGTGTGTGTATATGCACACATTTTTTTTTTTTGAGACAGAGTCTCACTCTATCGCCCAGGCTGGAGTGCAGTGGTGTGATGTCGGCTCACTGCAGTCTTCGTCTCCCAGGTTCAAACAATTCTCATGCTTCAGCCTCCCGAGTAGCTGGGATTGCAGGCGCCTGCTACCACGCCTGGCTAATTTTTGTATTTTCAGTAGAGATGGGGTTTTGCCATGTCAGCTAGGCTGATCTCGAACTCCTGACCTTAAGTGATCCACCCACCTCTGCCTCCCAAAGTGCTGGGATTACAGGTATGAGCCACGGCTCCCGGCCTTCTTGGATATATTGACATGGAAAGGAGTTAAAGGTTAACTTAGTAAACGAGGATATCCAGATGTCCAGTAACCGTGCTCAACATTACTCGTCATAGAGAAATACAAAATAAAACCACAATGAGATACCAATCCACGGCCTACCAGAAAGGCTTATATTAAAATCAGACTGGCCTGGCACAGTGGTTCACGCCTGTAATCCCAGCACTTTGGGAGGCCTAGGTGGATGGATCACTTGAGGTCAGCAGTTGGAGACTAGCCTGGCCAACATGGTGACACCCTGTCTCTACTAAAAATACAAAAACTAGCCAAGCGTGGTGGGTGCCTGTAATCCCAGCTACTTGGGAGGCTGAGGCAGGAGAGTCACTTGAACCCGGGAGATGGAGGTTGCAGTGAGCTGAGATCGCACTGCTGCACTCTAGCCTGGGCGACAGAGCAAGACTCCCTGTCAAAAAAAAAAAGACTGGGCACTGTGGCTCACACCTGTAATCCCAGCACTTTGGGAGGCCGAGGCAAGCAGATCACAAGTTCAGGAGTTCAAGACCAGCCTGGCCAACATGGTGAAACCCCATCTCTACTAAAAATACAAAGAATAACTGGGTGTGGTGGCTTGCTTCTGTAATCCCAGCTATTCAGGAGGCTGAGGCAGGAGAATCATTTGAACCTGGGAGGCAGAACTTGCAATGAGCCGAGATCACGCCATTGCACTCCAGCCTGGGCAACAGGGTGAGACTCCATCTCAAAAAAAAAAAAAAAAAAAA
>NW_012108975.1:27508-78840 GCF_000951045.1 Mandrillus leucophaeus | reverse complement strand
GATAACCAGACATTCCATTTCTGGAAATAGATCTTAAGGAAATAATTAAGAATGTAAACAAAGATTTAACTACAAGGACATTGCATCAAAGTATAGTTTATAATAGTGAGAAATTATGAACAACTGAAATATCTACTGGACTGTAAATTATTACATCCATATAGCTGAATATTTAAAATGATATTCATATGTGTGTGTGTGTGTGTGTGTGTGTATATATGCACACATTTTTTTTTTTTGAGACAGAGTCTCACTCTATCGCCCAGGCTGGAGTGCAGTGGTGTGATGTCGGCTCACTGCAGTCTTCGTCTCCCAGGTTCAAACAATTCTCATGCTTCAGCCTCCCGAGTAGCTGGGATTGCAGGCGCCTGCTACCACGCCTGGCTAATTTTTGTATTTTCAGTAGAGATGGGGTTTTGCCATGTCAGCTAGGCTGATCTCGAACTCCTGACCTTAAGTGATCCACCCACCTCTGCCTCCCAAAGTGCTGGGATTACAGGTATGAGCCACGGCTCCCGGCCTTCTTGGATATATTGACATGGAAAGGAGTTAAAGGTTAACTTAGTAAACGAGGATATCCAGATGTCCAGTAACCGTGCTCAACATTACTCGTCATAGAGAAATACAAAATAAAACCACAATGAGATACCAATCCACGGCCTACCAGAAAGGCTTATATTAAAATCAGACTGGCCTGGCACAGTGGTTCACGCCTGTAATCCCAGCACTTTGGGAGGCCTAGGTGGATGGATCACTTGAGGTCAGCAGTTGGAGACTAGCCTGGCCAACATGGTGACACCCTGTCTCTACTAAAAATACAAAAACTAGCCAAGCGTGGTGGGTGCCTGTAATCCCAGCTACTTGGGAGGCTGAGGCAGGAGAGTCACTTGAACCCGGGAGATGGAGGTTGCAGTGAGCTGAGATCGCACTGCTGCACTCTAGCCTGGGCGACAGAGCAAGACTCCCTGTCAAAAAAAAAAAGACTGGGCACTGTGGCTCACACCTGTAATCCCAGCACTTTGGGAGGCCGAGGCAAGCAGATCACAAGTTCAGGAGTTCAAGACCAGCCTGGCCAACATGGTGAAACCCCATCTCTACTAAAAATACAAAGAATAACTGGGTGTGGTGGCTTGCTTCTGTAATCCCAGCTATTCAGGAGGCTGAGGCAGGAGAATCATTTGAACCTGGGAGGCAGAACTTGCAATGAGCCGAGATCACGCCATTGCACTCCAGCCTGGGCAACAGGGTGAGACTCCATCTCAAAAAAAAAAAAAAAAAAAATCAAGCCAAAAATAATAACATCAAATTTTAGCAAACATGCAGAGTAACCACAGCTTTCATGTGAAATAGTATTGCCATTGGGGGACAGGTTGGCAGGGCCTTATAAACCTGAATGCACATATACCCTGTGATCCACCAGTTCTCCTACGTTGTGCCGATCAGACGTGCATAACATTGTGAACCAAAAGACACATAGCAGGATGATGCTAGCAACGTATTCATAGTAACTCCAAACTGGAAACAACCTAAACATCCATCAAGAGGAGAACGGGCGGATTGTGGTATATTCACACATTGGCATGTTACACAGCAATGAGAACCCCTGCCACATATAGCAGCGTGGACGAATCTACAGAGACGGTACTGGGCGAAGGAAGCCAGACAAAAGAGTACATACTTTATGATTCCGTGTATGTATTTTAGTACTCTACTTGCCAGTTCTTTCTCAGTTGTGTGCCTTTTCTGAAAAGAACTCCCTTTTTCTGTTATGAAATTGTACTTTTTATCGGTCCCCTTATCTTCCTCACAGAGGTAGCTGAGGAGCTTGGGAGAGCCGCCTCCTCGTCATCTGTTGTTCCGTACCTGCCCCGGCTACCTATACTTCCTTCCAAGACTCGGACACTGAAGAAACAGGTGGAGAACAAGGAGAACATTGAAGGGGCACAGGATGCCACAGAAAATTCTGCTTCCAGTTTAGCACCAGGTATGGGTCTCTCGGAGGTAGAATCAAAATAGAAACTGCTTTGTTGAAAGAAGCATGGAGTATGAGGCTTTTATGTTCACTTTCATGCCTGTCTTCCTGGAGGGAAGCATGGCGTCCCTTTTACCCACCCACAAAGCCCTTGGCTCCGCATTGCCAGTGTTGGTCGTCCTGATCTATCCATCCAACATACAACTCTGGCTCCAGTTTCATCTCCTTAACCCTGGGTTCCCAAGTAGGTATCATCTTTACAGTTCCATCAAAAACTTCCCTGAACCTGATAGAGAAGAGGTTGTGCGGTGGTTTTTAAAGAAAGGATGAGTGTTGAGGTAATAATCAGTGGGTTATCTCCTCCCTGGCTTTTTTTTTCTTTTATTTTGAGATGGAGTCTCACTCTGTCGCCCAGGCTGGAGTGCAGTGGCGCAGTCTTGGCTCATTGCAAGCTTCGCCTCCCGGGTTCACGCCATTCTCCTGCCTCAACCTCCCGAGTAGCTGGGACTACAAGTGCCTGCCACCACGCCCGGCTAATTTTTTGTATTTTTAGTAGAGACGGGGTTTCACCGTGTTAGCCAGGATGGTCTTGATCTCTTGACCTCCTGATCCTCCTGCCTTGGCCTTCCAAAGTGCTGGGATTACAGGCGTGAGCCGCCGTGCCCGGTCCCCTGTCTCCCCCAGTTTTTAAAACTCATATCACGTTTGGAACACCAGTCACTGTGAAGTGATAATGTATTTATTATTTATCTCTGAGTCCTGCCAACACCTAACACTTGATAAATGCTGACAAAACTCTTATAATGCTGCCTTGGTAATTCAAATGTGATAGATTCACTTCTTGTCTTTTAAGTTACTGATCAGCCATTTCTCATCAGGGTTCGTCAGAGGTGCACAGGCCTCCAGTGGATCCCCAGCACTGCCTCGAAAGCAAAGAGACAAGTCACCCAGCAGCCTCTTGGATGATGCCAAAGAGACATGCTTCACCAGGGATAGGAAGGGGGGCTTCTTCAGCTCCTTCATGAAAAAGAGAAATGCTCCCACACCCCCCAAACGCAGCAGCTCCTTCCGAGAAATGGAGAATCAGCCCCATAAGAAATACGAACTCACGGGTAACTTCTCATCTGTTGCTTCTCTACAGCATGCTGATGGGTTCTCTTTCACTCCTGCCCAGCAAGAGGCGAATCTGGTGCCACCCAAGTGCTATGGGGGGAGCTTTGCACAGAGGAACCTCTGTAATGACGACGGTGGTGGGGGTGGGGGCAGTGGCACTGCTGGGGGTGGGTGGTCTGGCATCACAGGCTTCTTTACACCACGCTTAATCAAAAAGACACTGGGCTTACGAGCAGGTAAACCCACAGCCAGTGATGACACTTCCAAGCCTTTTCCAAGGTCAAACTCTACATCTTCCATGTCCTCAGGGCTTCCAGAGCAGGATAGGATGGCAATGACCCTTCCCAGGAACTGCCAGAGGTCCAAACTCCAGCTGGAAAGGACAGTGTCCACCTCTTCTCAGCCAGAAGAGAATGTGGACAGGGCCAATGACATGCTTCCAAAAAAATCAGAGGAAGGTGCTGCTCCAAGCAGGGAGAGACCAAAAGCCAAGTTATTGCCCAGAGGAGCCACAGCTCTTCCTCTCAGAACGCCCTCTGGGGATCTAGCCATTACAGAGAAGGACCCTCCAGGGGTGGGAATGGCTGGAGTGGCAGCTGTCCCCAAGGGCAAAGAGAAGAATGGTGGGGCACGACTTGGGATGGCTGGAGTTCTAGAGGATGGAGAGCAGCCAGGCTGGCCTTCTCCAGCCAAGGCTGCCTCCGTCCTCCCAACCGCTCACAACCACAAAGTGCCAGTCCTTATCTCACCCACTCTGAAACACACTCCAGCTGACGTGCAGCTCATTGGCACAGACTCTCAGGGGAATAAATTCAAGCTCTTATCTGAGCATCAGGTCACATCCTCTGGAGACAAGGACCGACCCCGACGGGTAAAACCAAAGTGTGCCCCACCCCCACCACCAGTGATGAGACTACTGCAGCATCCGTCTATCTGCTCAGACCCTACAGAAGAGCCGACTGCCCCGACTGCAGGACAGTCCACGTCAGAAACACAGGAAGGAGGAAAGAAGGCAGCTCTGGGTGCAGTGCCTGTCAGTGGGAAAGCTGGGAGGCCAGTGATGCCTCCACCTCAAGTGCCTCTGCCCACATCGTCCATCTCGCCAGCCAAAATGGCCAACGGCACAGCAGGTACTAAAGTGGCTCTGAGAAAAACCAAACAGGCCGCTGAGAAAATCTCAGCAGACAAAATCAGCAAAGAGGCCCTGCTGGAATGTGCTGACCTACTGTCCAGTGCAATCACGGAACCTGTGCCCAACAGCCAGCTGGTAGACACTGGACACCAGCTGCTCGACTACTGCTCAGGCTATGTGGACTGCATCCCTCAGACTCGCAACAAATTTGCCTTCCGAGAGGCTGTGAGCAAACTGGAACTAAGCCTGCAGGAGCTACAGGTGTCTTCAGCAGCTGCTGGTGTGCCCGGGGCAAACCCTGTCCTTAATAACTTATTGTCATGTGTACAGGAAATCAGTGATGTGGTGCAGAGGTAGCCACTGTTAGCCTGGTGGGAAAATGCACACATTTCTGAGGGGAGAGGGAAAGGGACTTGTTTTCCTGTGTTCTTGTTTTCAGAAAATGAAAGACTCATACTTGAGTGTGTTTATGTGAAGTACCTCAGATCCCTGAGTTCTCACGTTTACAGTTTCATCTCAAAAATAAGAAGCAAACCACATAAGTATAGGAGAGGTAAATTAAGTGGGGGCGAGGCAGTCGTGGACAGGGTTGGAAACTGCACTGGAAAATAGGGAACATGTGTATGTCATAAGGAAGGCAATGCAGCCCATCCCTACCTGGGATGCTGGGAGGTGCTAGGCAGGGCTGCTCTCAGCAAGACCACAGCAGCTGCACCCAGACCTGGGGCTCTGGTAGGTACCAATGGTGATTATGCTTCAATTTACCTAATGAATTTGGTGGGACAGAAGAAAGGAAAGCTGGGAATATACCCAGAGAAATTTTTGTTCAGGACTGTTGGAAGCAGATGTTAGCCTTGCTTGCTTCCACAAGGCCATTGCTGCTGTAATAAGAACTGCAAATCAGAGCACTACAACACAAAACTGGGAAATGTGGCCCTATCTGAATGCCTCTGTCCTGTTTTCCGCTGGTGTATTAGTGCAGGAAGTAAAGAATGCTGGAAAGTTGAAGCAGGGGATTGAAAACCTTCTGAAATCTTACACAGATTAGCAGAAGTCACTTCTCCCAGTCTGGTATATTATTTCATAATGGACCAGGATCGGCTTCCTGCTTGTTGGTGGCTATCTGTAAACCATAAGTACAGGGGTCTCCCTAGTGGTTCTTCTCTGTCTTTTGCTGGGCAGGCTGTCTTCCTTTATTCCTGGTAGCATTCAGAGCATTAACCAGTGTTGATTTTGAAAATAGTAGTCCCTACAGATTCTCACAAGGGAATGAATCCTGTTGGGATACAGTTCCCCTGCATACTGACATACTGGCCAAGGACTTGAGCAGCTGTGTATTTTTCTTTATTAACTAAAATACCAGGGAGATGGTCTTTTCTTGAAACCCGGTGGCCTGTGACTAGGAGGAAAAGCTGGCTTGGTCCTAATGGCTGTTTCTCTACCTTTCCCCTCCCTTATCACCTTAAGCCCAATCTAGGTAGAGAATAGGGAGAGGCATTCTCCTCTGTGTGGATTTGAAGTGAATCACCCCCACGTTATTCTCACGTGCTTTTCTTCTCTCACATATTCGTCCCTACCCCCCACCCAATCATTGTGCTTATTTGTACAGATCTTATTGGGAATATTCTTTATTTATTTTGTCATTTCACTTCTATTTTAAGAATGCATAATTGGAGAGTAGTCATTTTCAGGGAGCACCAGTTAGACCCTGGGAACCTAATGACTTAATCCTTAAATATGTTTTGCCCTTGAAAAATAGGCCTTTTCCTTCCCTACTTAGTTATAATTGTGGAAGCTAATTAGGATGGCATGGAAGTGAATCTAATGAGTTAGGTATTATTAATGTTCTTGGTATTGGGTCTAATTCCAATTACTGCTTCATTCTCTTTTTAGAGCTTTATGAATACTTCCCCCATCCTCCCCAAGGAGAGCTCAATACACACGTATTTTTATTTTGTTCTCTCAAAGGAATATTAGCTTAGGAAGATAGGAATTCAACATTAAGCAGTGAGTTTTCTTCCTGGCTCTGTCACTGATACAGTGTCAAACCACAGCCCCATCTCTTAATCTGTTCAATTAAGGTAATAGTGCATGTTCTCAAGGGTGTTGCAAATAAGTGTACAGCTATCCCTTTGAGAGCCTCTCTGGAAAGCCCTTTCAGTGCAGTGTTGTCATGCTGAATGGTTTTTCATTCTCTTATTTGCTGAGTAGAAAATATTAATGAAATTAAGAATTGCTGCGATTATATTAATTGGGCTGGAATACTAAGGGGGAAACTATGTTTTGAATTGAGTTTGGCATTTTTGACCAAGAACAAAATTGAGTTTTCATTGGAAAGAAAGGAAACCTTGATTCTTACCATTGCTGCTCCAAAGGAGGCCCAGGTTAAGAAGATTGGAGGAGACAAGCGGTGCTGGGCATTCCTGGCAGGTGTTGGGTGATCCCCGCAGTACGTCGCCTGCAGCTGCAGCACAGGCAGCTAGTGATCAGGTTCATCTCCTCGTAGTGGTTGGAAGAGAACTCAGATGTGAAAACCAGCCGTCCTTTTCCCACCTTCTTTCCTGCCATTCTCGCTCATCATACTTGTCCATAAACTTGAAGAACTCGTTTTAGCAGTTAGCCTTTTAAGGTCGAGGATGGGAAAGCTAAAACTTCAGAATATTATTATGCTGCTTTTTAGGTTTATCCCTGTTGTTGTGGGATGCAAGTTAAGGGATTATAATTGTTTTTCAGGGTTTTTTTGTTCTTTGTTTTTTAAGCAAGGGCTCTATTTTCCCTTGAGAGTTCTGGAAATAAGCCTTGGAGAAACACTACTGAGTGTATGTAGGCTCCCTGGTTTTCTCGCCCAACAACAATCTGAAGGGTAGGGGTGGGGGCTGTGTCTTACTCAGGGGCAGCACCTAGCTCTGTCTTGCCTACAGTGGGTGCACAATACATAAATGGAATTGATTTTTGTCAACACTGTCAAGAGTGGCATTGACTGTTGGAGCACACCCCGTCCACATGATGCTTGAACTATGTAACTTCAGGGGTTGAGGGCTCAAGGTTCAGGTTAAAGAGGCACTGTCAACTTACTGTACAAGCATAATTTAGGTTTTTCCTTTTTCTACTTGAAAAGGACCAGCTTAAACACAAACCCTTATGTGAATTAAAAGGTTTTAATCCAAAGCAGAGAAAACTGCTTCTAGAAACTAAAAGTGTAGTTTAATTTTAGCTATTCTAAAAGCAGTGAGAAAAGGCCCACGTACAAGGCATTGGCAATTTTCTAACGTGGTTATGCTGTGTATCTGGATGCATGCCTTTGGGCTGCCACTGCTTGATTCCTTTCATGTACAGATAATATTATTTCAGTTTAGATTTCCTACTTTAAAATGCCGTGATTTGTGTTGAATACATCTTGATTGTGCTTTACCTAAAGTATTTTCTTAAAAGGCTTTGTGTAAAATTTAAATGTATATATTTTCCTGTAGACTTCCATCATGATTTTCAGAGATTAGCCTTAAAAAATTTGGCCCTAAGAAACTCATTCAGTGTTTTTCTAGATGACCTCTGTACGTAGAGGTCGTTACAGTGGAGACCCTTTACCAGCAGCATTTTAGGATTTAAATTAGATGGAGAGTTTCTTAGGATTCAACTGAAAGTTGGCCAGTAAAATATTTCCCAGGTAATAAAGCATGCTGACTTTGCTAAGGCACTGCCCATTTTTGTTTAACTAAAGTCATGGAGATTTTGAGTTTAAAGGATGCAGTATAGATAGTGGTTTAGTGTTTAGGCTCTAATGCCGGTCTAAAAGGCAAGTCATTTAACTTTGGGAGCCTCAGTTTCCTCATTGTAAAACAGGGATAATAATAGTAACTACCTCAGGGTTGTTGTAAGGATTAAATGAGATGATATTTGTAAGATACTTAGCTCAAGTGCCTGGCACACAATGAGCACACTCTATAAATGTTAAACTGCTACTACTATTATTAACAGCCAGTCTAGGGATGCACAGCAGGATCCCCTAGGGGGAAAAAAAAACCAAACTGACAGAATAGCCCCCCACTCCACAGAATTCCCAGTGGACTGGGGTCTCGGCCAGTGTATTCTCCAGTGATCTCACCAGGTGTTTCAAACACCCACTGCTATCTGAAAACTATTAGTACCCCAACCCTTTTCTTTATAGATTAAGAAACTAGCAGAAGATGGTTCAGTAACTTGCCCATTGTCTCAACAGTTAATTAGTGGCAGAGCCAGGACTAGAATTCAAGTCTCTTGACTTTATGGTTGTGGGGTCTTTCCACCATACCTGCTGCCATGTGAGACACTGCAAAAAAGTGGCTCAGAATGACAATCAGCCTGTGTGGTGTTGCACACTTTGTAAAGCACATGCTCCTGACACTCTGACCTTAAGGGATTTGAATGTGGAGTAATGGGGACACGAGCAAAGCAAGCACTCAGTAGAATTCAGTCATTTAAACAATCATATGGGGTCATTCTTTTGGACAGACCTCAGCAACACAGCAATGTGCACTTTGTAGTAAAGAAAACCAACTTGAGTTGTTAAAAAACCTAGTTAGTCCTACATTCCTTTTTCTTAAAAAAAACTTTATTGTTCACATTGTTTTAATAACTATGAGATAATGTATATGAGAGCACTTTGAGAAAATATCAACTGTAATATAACTATAAGGTGGTAGTATTGTCTGTTTAAAAGATAAGACAGTTGATTCAATGTGAATGGACCCTGTGGGGGACCTGAAAATGCAGATATGTAAGAATCACCTCTGTCCTGTATCACAGTTAGAAATATGAAACTGCTTAACGAATATGAGCAGGTGTAGCAAGTGTTTTGCTGAAGTTGTAGTTCAGAGCTGAATTACTTCAGGGAACTAGGGACCAACTTTTTGGTTTAATTCCGATCTTTAAAAAGTAAGAATGTGTACTCACTCCAGAACACAGAAGCTCTTCCAGGGACCTTGACTCAAGAAGGATGAGGCCCTCTTCTCCATTTGTCCACTATATGCTTGGCCATTTATCCTAAATGTGGTGGGAGCAGACTTGTTATCTGTTGATGTTGACAGTGTCTTTTTTAACCTATGTCCTGCATAGTATTGTTAGGTTTACAGGGGGAAGTGGATGGCCATAAAACCAGTGCACTCTGGGAATTACTTTTCTAGGATTTCCTACCAGTTATAAATGACATTGACATTTGTCATCTATCTTTTTTTTTTTCTTTTTCTAAAAAGAGTAGCTGAATTTAATTCACCTATTATAAAATACTTGAAAGGAAATTGCATTGGTGGCCACTTTTGAATGATAGTTACATTTCATGATGACCCCTCCTGCTCCCTTCCATTTTGCTACTGATGTCATTGTTATTATCAGGCTGTGCCCCTACCAGGAGTTCATATTGGGTTGACGGGGTTATCTGTATTTTTGTTCTTGATTTTTGAGTTTCATCGTCTTGCATTAAATTGTTCCCCCTGGATTTGGGGTTCATCTCTGTGCCCTAAGGATCTGCTATGACCAATCCTCTTTTTGTAGGTGGGTCTCTGTCTTAAGTATTGATAGGCTTCAGCGGTTTGTATCTCTGTCTTAGCTTATATCAAGCCAGTAGTAGCTCACTTCCTTTGTAAATGCCTACTTCAGTCTGGAATCTGTAGGAGTATGTGAGAACTTCTGAAACGTCTCCCACTCTTTAACAGTCAGGATATCTATATCATTTGGATAGAGTTCCGGTTTTCCAACTACTAGACTTTTGCAAGGCTTGCTTCCCGCTCCCCAGCCAGTAGTAATCATTATTGTTACTTGCTCTGTTCAGCACAACGGTGGTTCACTTGAACTTCACTGTCATTCCCTGTGCTCCTCTCTTACTGGGAAGTGTGGGTAGGATTCAGGGCTGTGGGCGGGCCGCGCCTGCTCCGGAGCGCTCACCCCCAGAATCCTAGTCCAGCCTGTCTTTTGGGAAGTTTATTGCAATGTCCACAAGGATGAATTTCTGCTTTTCATGCCACCTCTGTGAGGTATGTATTCTATCTTGAGTATGTACAAGATGATACCTTTTGGCCGGGCTTGGTGGCTCATGCCTGTAATCCCAGCACTTTGGGAGACCAAGATGGTCGGATCACTTGAGGTCAGGAGTTTGAGACCAGCCTGGCCAACATGGCAAAACCCCATCTCTACTAAAAATGTAAAAATTAGCCAGGTATGGCAGTACACGCCTGTAATCCCAGTTACTCCCGAGGCTGACGCAGAAGAATTGCTTGAACCCAGGAGGCGGAGGTTGCAGTGAGCTGAGATTGCGCCGCTGCACTCCAGCCTAAGTGACACAGTGAGACACATCAAGAAAAAACAAAAACAAGATGATACCTTCATTTCTGACTCAATATCCTAGATCCAAAGGACAGGAAATTAGGGAAGACTTCACCCTGTGGGATCAGGATAAAAAGATCCCATACTCCTCCCCAGGTAAGGAGGCCTTGTGGCAGATCATGATTGAAAGCTGACTTGGAATGGCAGAAACTGCTGAGAGGCCACCCTTGGAGATTTGTGCCTTCAAAGATAGGTTTCATGAGTCTTACAGAGGAAAAACTCGTCAGCTGGGTTGATTTTGCATGATTATTGAACGAGAACTGGTAGAAACGAGCTTCTCAGGTGGCAGTGGCCAGAGCCTCCATCTGTGAGAATCCCCCACTTGAAGTGGTTTCCTGAGAGTGCTCACTCAGCAATGGCTGCGTTTCTCAAGCCCACCTGCGAGGCCTCACTGGACGCTTCCCTCCAAGTGCACTTACTTCTTCATCCCCATGTACATCTCTAACTTTGAAATTGTTTACCTCTCCTAGAAAAATCTTACCTTTTACCCTGAGCAGAGTAGCAAAGCCCTGTTCACTCAGAGGGAGCAGCTGGCATGTTGAAGGGGAAAGGCCAGGCACAGCAGTGTCCTCAGACCACCCCATATCTGGAGCAGAATTGTGATACATGTCATCTGTGTCTGTTCTGGAAGATTCTTTGTTCATCATTGTACTCGCATCAGCAGATTTTCAGGGTCCTCCTTGTCACTCCAGGCTACTGAGCTGAACCCTTAGAAGCTGGGGTCTCCGAGCATGCTAAGTAACCTTTTAGGACACGCTGGAGGCAAACTGTGGAATGCTAGCAGGCTTTATGAAAGGAAATATAGGGAGTTTGTGTAGTCGGAACTTGCTTAGATTTGCTTCTGAATCTCAGAGCGGGAGTTTTAAATCATGTAATTAGGCACCATCAACTTTAGCTGGAGAATGGGACTTAAATGTTCACATATATGTATACTTAATTTTCAGCAATTATAGCACAACAAAAAATATGCAAATTTATTGTTTTAGAAGGTATTGCAGGACTAGGAACGCTTTAGGGTCATCAACAGTAAACCTCAGATACTGTTCTGCATGATTCAGAAGTACCATACCAGGTATTGTGAGTGGCAAGAAGGCCAGGAGACAGAGATGCTTCTGGTAGATGAGGGCCAGAGAAACCAGCTCTCCTCCATTTGACAGCAATTTTTCACTGTGGCCACTTGGACTCCATTATGTTTTGAGAGGGATTTATTGAGATCTTGAGAAATCACCATGATTAGGATGATTGTCAATTAGTATTCAGAAACTAGAAAGGAACAATGAGATACTCATTGTATGGTTCTTTAGGGCATATGTTTGAAAACCCTCTCATCTCAGATCTGTATAGCTGGCATGCGTTTGTGTCCGCAAGTGCACATGCACTGCCGTCGTGCCCATTAAGAAAGGGGGAGTAAGTAAAAGAGGAATCACTCAGATCTTTCCTTGGGTGAATAGCGGTGGTGTGGTTGGTGTGTTGACTGTGAACAGGCTGACTTAGCTGTTGATGCATACTCAGAACCCCCATCTCCTCCCAGACTCTGCACTTTTCCTTCTCTGCAGTCAGATTCTCTAATGACTGTCACTGGACAAACCCGTTTGATGCTTGCTTAGTAAAAATAAGTTTAAACATTTCATGGTGGTTGACAGAGCTTTGTCCCAAAACATGCGGATTCAGATTCTTTAAAACTCGTTGAACATTTATACCAAAGGTCCCGCCCTGCAGGTGTGTATGTGGTGCACAGAGAGTGGGGTTTGGAGCATCGGGCACTGTGTGCATTGCTAAGGGGACATAGTGAGACAACGTGGGATTTTAACTAAAAACACATCAGTCGTGGGCCACGCTACCAGTGTTGTCAGGTATTTGTTCTTCATTGTTGTTGTAATATATTTTCCGTTGTTTTTCTAATTTAATTCTCTCCCTCTGTTGTCTGACTGTGAACTGCTAACAGTGTTAAACTTGATGTAAATAAATGAGGCCCTTGAAAGGGACTGCTCTCTCTGTCTTCTCACAAGGTTTGCCAAGTTGTGTTTTGTTTTAAATAAAGGTTGCAATATTTTATTTGCAAAGTAGGCTGGAGATTGGAGTGTTTCTCCCATGATTTCAGTTGACAGGGAATCTAAGCAGCATTTCTTTCTCTCTACGTAATACGGATGTCTATAAGGTAAAGAAGCTGCTTTTAGCAAGCAGCCCTCTGGCACGTTCTTTAGAATGTCCTCTGTGGGGGTGAATACTCATCCGTTGATGGATTACATTTTTGGAAGTGAACAAAAGGCATCATCTGGAGTCCAGGCTGCTGTGCATAAGGTGGGTAATGTGTTTGTATGTGTGTCTTCAACATGAAGCGACTGTCAAGTGAAATTTAATTCTCTCAAAATCCATTCTGAGGACAACTCCAAGTAAGTTCTAAGTGTTTTGAGTCAATGTAGCATTTATAGAGTGGGTGTAGAACCCCACAGGATAACGTTCCATTCTGGTTGATGTGGTCTTCAGTTTTTTATGAATGAGTTACTGCTTTTAGAAGTAACCTTAACTAGGTATGGGTAGAATATACACAAGTTGTGCATACATGAGGCCCAGTTAAACTGGCTGGTAAGCAGCAGTTTATACACCTCCTCACATTCCACCTTCAGTCCTTTTCTCCCACTCATTTTTGGTTGTCTAGAAAGTCTTGTTTTTAGAATCTTCCAAGAATCTCTCAATGTGATTTAACTTACAATTTTTTTTTTTTTTTTTGAGATGGAGTTTCCTTTCGTTGCCCAGGCTGGAGTGCAATGGCATGATCTCGGCTCACTTCAACCTCTGCCTCCCGGGTTCAAGCAGTTCTGCTGCCTCAGCCTCCCAAGTAGCTGGGACTACAGGTGCGTGCTACCATGCCCAGCTAATTTTTGTAGTTTTAGTAGAGACAGGCTTTCACCATATTGGCCAGGCTGATCTCGAACTCCTGACCTCAAGTGATCCACCCACCTCGGCCTTCCACAGTGCTGGGATGAGTTCGCCCACTGCCTAGACAGAGCCAGTTTATCAAGACAGAAGAATTGCAATGGTGAAAGAAGAATTCACGCAGAGCTGGCTGTGCCAGAGACCGGAGTTTTATTATTACCCAAATCAGTGTCTCAGAAAATGGGGGGGTCAGAGTTTTTAAGGATAATTTGGTGAGTAAAATCATGGAGAATCGAAGCTGTTCTCTTCTGCTGAGTCAGTTCCTAGGTGGGGGCCACAGAACTGGTTGGCAGGTCCAGGTGGGGCCATCTGGTTGTTAGAAATGAAAAACCTGGAAAGACATCAAAAAGGCCAATCTTAGGTTCACAATAGTGACATTAACCTTCAAGAGTAATTGGGGAAGTTGCAAATCTTATGACCTCCAGAATAATGGCTGGTAAGAATTCCAGTTCCTCTCATCTTGGCTTAGTGGCCTTTCATTTGTTTTACAAGAACGGTTTAGCCTTTTTGGGAAGGGCTATTTAAACAAACTATACACAAAAATCCTTCCCAAAGCTAGTTTGGCCTATGCCCAGGAGTGAACAAGGACAGTTTAGAGGTTAGCAACAAGATGGGGTCAGTTAGGTCTGATATGTCACTCATAGTTTTCTCAGTTTATGATTTTTGCAAAAGCGGTTTCATAGGCACTTTATAAAAATGAACTCATGTCATCCAGCGACCCTATGAGGTAGGTACGGTTATGCTGGAGTGGACACGGAGGCTAAACTGCTTTCCCGTGGCCTCACAGTGGTAAGTGGTGAAACCATGGCTCCAGCCCTGGCAGTCTGGCTCCGGAGAATGTGTTTGGAACCACTATATTCTGCTGCTTGTCCTGGTTCCCCAGGTGGGAGGTTCAGATCCTCTGTTTATGACGCCAAACACAGCAGGCCAATGCTGGAACGGATGCCACCTGTTCTGTCTCTGAGACTTACCCTTTAACAAGTGTGTTCAGTGCGTTTAGAGCCTGGTGTGCAGTAGCATCGGGTGGCTTGCATCTTCTGGGATGCTCGAGACGAAAAACCTGTAAGTAGCTAACACTGGCTCCATCCGATTGTATAGTTAGGCTGAGTCCACTTTTATCCCTTGAGTGGTATGAAACTAAAACCCTTTTATTTCATTGATTTGAATATTTGAGTACCTAATGTGGCTCAGGGTAGGTACTTTCTAACCTTGAGGCAGTTGAGTAAATGAGCACAATAAACTGTTCAATGTGGAAGAGACAGAAGTGTTTCATTTGATAAGAACTAAAGGAGAGAGGGTTGAGGAAGGCTTTTTGTTTTTTGAGATGTAGTTTCACTTGTCACCCAGGCTGGAGTGCAATGGTGCGATCTCAGACCATTGCACCCCCCACCTCCCGGGCTCAAGTGATTCTCCTGCCTCAGCCTCCCGAGTAGCTGCGACTATAGGCTCATGCCACCACACCTGGTTAATTTTTTTTAATAGAGACGGGGTTTCACCAGCTTTGCCAGGCTGGTCTTGAACTCCTGATGTCAGGTAATCTGTGAGGAAGGCTTAAATTAAGAAAGCACACGAGATGATAAAAGAAAGAAAAGGCTAGGCACAGTGGCTCATGCCTGTAAGCCCAATACTTTGGGAGGCTGAGGCAGGAAGATAGCTCAGGAGTTCCAGACCAGCCTGGGCAACGTAGTGAGCCCCTGACTGTGTGTGTGTGTGTGTGTAATATGTAAAAAACAGGGAAAAAGGAAGGGGAAAGGCACATAATGAACACTGTTTAGGCACAATGCTACATGTCTACACGGTGCCATTTAATCCTCAAAAATGACTGCTTTTCTTTTTACAGCTGAGAGTACAGGAGTGAACATTTTCACATGTAAGAGCAATGTGCTGTGGAAGCCTCTTCAGTAGGAGGTTGGCATGACTTGGTTCCACCGATGCAGTCCCAAAGCAAACTGACTAGATGGGCAGACCAGCCACATACCCTGCTAGCTCCATGTGTGCCAGCATCCACCCTGTCTCTGCCAGGCCTTATCAGGATTATCAGGTTTGAAATTTTGCTAGGTCTCAGAAACAGTAAGAAAGTAGGCCAAGGATTTTAGAAAAATCAAAAATTTTAATCTTTACATTAACACGTCAAGACCCCCAATTGTCTTTGAAAAGGTTCCCCCCTCCCCCACCAAAATCTGTAGACCATAAGTCTTGGCCTACACTGACCTGATTTGTAAAACACCTTCCTCTGTGTACTTTTCCCTTCAGCCTCAGACTCTTGGCTGATTGCTCACAACAGAAGCAGCCCGGCTTTCCTCTGGGAGTACCAATTTGAAAGCCCACCAGCCCGTAAACCTAGAGTGTACTCGCCACTCCTGGGTCACAGAACTTCGTTCTCCCCAGCTCTCTAACCCAAGGACTCTACAGCCTTTGAGGCCCAACACCCAAGCTCTTCCTTGCAGAAGAGCTGAGATGCTAAGGAGACCATCTGGAGTGTCATAATAAGCCTTTGGGATTTGCTGAGCTCCCACACGCCTGTCTTCAACCACCTGGCCCACTTTCTTCAAGCACATTCCGCTTTGGAATGCGTGTCTTTAAGGCACCAAGTGATCTTAAGAATGGGGTCTGTTTTTGAATCTAGCAATCCAAGTTCCTATCTCGGTGGGACCTCAAAAAAAAAAAAAAAAAAGGAAAAAAAAGAAAAAGGATTGGCTCAGCTTCTAATGTAAGGCCTGCCTTTTACACACCAGTTGTGTGTTAGTGACTGCTGGATGCCAGTCCACAGCCCCTCAAACAGCTCACAGTCCCAAACAGGGTGCTCCTACAGGTCCCAGGGTCCTGTTAGTGGAAGAAAGGGAGCTCCAGGAAGTCTTCCTCTAGCCTTCATGACAGGAAGTAGTTAATCCTCTGGGAAATAGACTTGCAGCCCTGGGAAGAAAAGAGTTGTTCCTCCTTGGGGACATACACCATCATCTGGGCAATTTCATCCAGTGTCTCTTCTGTATACAGGAGCTCCTGGCTCAGGAAGGCATCCCGTGCACACAGCCTCACGTGACGGTACTCCAGTGGCAGGAAGGGGATGAAGTAGTCAATCAGGTTTTCCTTCACAAGACGGCTGTGGCCAAAGCCACTGTCTGAAATCAAGACCAAAGTTACATGGAGTCTGACCTAGGACTGAACTTAGCTGGAATTTAGAGGGGGGTGGGGGGTTGCTGTTTGTTTCTTTTAAACAGGGGCTTGCTCAACCAGGCTGGAGTACAGTGGTGCGATCTGGGCTCCTTGCAGCCTCCACCTCCTGGGTTCAAGGGATCCTCCCATCTCAGCCTGTGAGTAACTGGGACCACAGGCGCACACCAGGTACCTGGCTGTTTTTTGTATTTTTTGGAGAGAGGGTTTCACCATGTTGGCCACGCTGGTCTAGATCTCCTGGACTCAAGTTAGCCGCCCGCCTCAGCCTTCCAAAGTGCTGGGACTACAGGTGTGAGCCACCGCACCTGGCCCCAACTGGAGTTTTAAGGTGCCCCCAAACTGAAGGGCTGGGTGAGGTTGGATCTCTTCTCTCAACTCTAGGAGTGCTGTCTGCAGTATGTGTCAAGAACTCTGCAGCTGTGTCTCCTTTAGGGAAAGTCTTGAAGTGAGACTCAGAGTCTCGGGCTTCAGAGACCACTGCGCCTGTTCTTGGGGCCCGTGCAAACTCCTCTTCCAAGTATTTCCAGAAAAGGAGCTCAGGCACTTTTCTTGTGCCTACCCAAGGTTGACAATGTGAGATGATTATGGGCCGCCCTCTGTGTTCCCAAGTACCCTATCTACCTCATAAACACACATTCCAACAAACAAATTAATTATCACCAGCTGTGGCTCTCACCAGAGGCATACTGAGTCACTTACTTACCTGTGGTCTCCACAATCTCTGCCTGGAGGTGGGGCTCCAGGTGTTCCATCGTAATTTCTTCCCGGGACCATCCAGCCTTGAGCAACTTTAGGATCACCTCATTGATTATATCGCCCCTGAGATTACTGAAAGAGACAAGAGCTTGTTAACCCATTTCTTTATATTTAGCTTCCATATATGTTATCTCACCGCTGAAACCAATGCATTGGTGCCTGGAAGAATAGAGGCTGAGGGGCGTGGACCTCTCTCTTCCAGGAGACCTTGTCACAACCTCACAACCTAAAGGTCTGCACAGAAGACACTGTCCAGCTTTGCCACCCATTCTCTCTTGTTCCCTTCTGACGCACACTTACTGAGACTGTGCTAAGTGCAGGGAGCGTGAAGATGGTAAGATGTGGTTCTTTACTTCTGTGTGGTCTGAGGGGCATCCGTGTATTCGGTTCCAGGACAGTGTGGCAAGCGCTAATGGAGGAGTGAGTGAGTTCTAAGGAGAAGGCTTCAGAGGGAGGACGAGGCTTCTGAGCAAATAAAGAACAATTAGTGACCATCAGACACTTGACAAGGAAGTGATGTGTCCAGGCCTGGGTGCGCCAGAGGAGCATAGGCATGAAAGGTTGGCCAAGGCTAGGGTGAGAAGGCCTTTATCTGCCATGTACATGGACTTGAGCTTATGGACCATGGAGAAGGGATGGAAAGGAGGATTTAAGAATTAGTTATGGAGGCACAATTGAAAAACCCTGTAACTGACAGATGTGAGAAGTGAAAGGAGGTCATGAAACAACAAGTGTTAGCCTCAAGCTGCTTGCTGTCCCCCTTAACAGAGGTGGAACATGGAAGGGTAGAGATGAAAGCCTGGTTTTACACACATTTGAGTGTTTTTTGCTTGCCTGTGATCTCTCTCAGGTTGTGCTATCACTGGGCAACTAGAATTACGGGTGTGAAGCACAGAAAGCAATTTGGGTTAGAGACAGGAGGGAGAAAGGGGATAGGGAGAGAAGAGCAACCGTAGAGCCACCAGCAGGCAAGCTGGGACAGAGGTGGTGGAGACGTGGACCTCCTCCGTCCTCCCCAGCCCAGGCGTACTTCTCCCCCACCTCACTGAGCTGTCCTCCCTCCCTGGGCTGCAGCCTCTGCCAGCTCCACCAGCTCCTGAAACCGAGGCCTTGCCCAGCTCCACATCAGTGCACTCGCACTTCCCTGTGCTTTCTCTCTTTGGAGACGGAGTCTCATTGTGTCACCCAGATTGGAGTACAGTGGTGTGATTTTGGTTCACTGCAGCCTCAACCTCCCCAGGCTCAGCTAATCCTCTCACCTCAACCTCCTAAGTAGCTGAGACTGCAGGTACATGCCACTCTACCCAGATTTTTTTTTTTTCTTGAGACGGAGTTTCACTCTTGTTGCCCAGGCTGGAGTGCAGTGGCATGATCTCAGCTCACAGCAGCCTCTGCCTCCTGGATTCAAGAGATTCTCCTGCCTCAGCCTCCCAAGTAGCTGGGATTACAGGCACGTGCCACAATGCCCAGCTAATTTTTGTATTTTTAGTAGAGACAAGGTTTCACCATACTGGCCAGGCTGGTCTTGAACTCCTGCCCTCAGCTGATCTGCTCGCCTCAGCCTCCCAAAGTGCTGGGATGACAGGTGTGCCTGGCGCTATTTAAAAAAATTTTTTTTTGTAGAGACAAGGTCTCACTATGTTCCTCAGGCTGGTCTCGAACTCCTAGGCTCAAGTGATCCTCCTACCTCAGCCCCCCTTGCGTTTTCCTCAGGTCCAGTAGAATGAGGTAGGGTAAAGGACAGGGAAGGCAGGTGGCAGGTTAAGGAGTGGGGAACCAGTATCTCCATCTCTTTCCCTCCTTACCCGGCTCTGAAAGCCCCCATGACACCCACCAGTATATTAACTCACATCTTTGCTCATTTAGCCTGTGACCACACCCTGTTGTTCCATGGGGGCTCCTGGGAAGTGAGGGGAGCTGTGTGGTTCTCTCCCTCCCTGCCTCCGCCATTGGGTAGACGCTAAAGCTGGGCAGGCATCCTTCCCTGCCATGCAGGTAAGCCCGGACTGCCAAGTTGTCCAACTGGGTGCCTCATCATAGGGGGAGGTGTCAATGTGTTTTTCACAACCAGAATTTACCAGGGGCTGAGAGCTCCCAGCTGGAGGAGCCCGGCAGGAACAAGGGCCATCTGCAGTGCTTGCTCAAGGTCAGTTGCTCAGCCAGGCTTCCCCCGAGAAGCAGCTCACAACACACTTCCACTTGCCGACACTGCCGCTGCTGCAGGAAGGCCTTCCAGGCACATACCTGTGCACACAGGAGCAGCCGCCATTGCATAAGCTGAGGTAAGAGTCTGCTGCCAGGGTGTTGGCCCATCCTGCATTCCCCACAGGAGGCAGGTAGCACTGTTTACCTTGGCAGAGGCTGAAGGCAGGATCTGGGATGCTGTGAAACCCCACAGTGATACTCCCTCACCCCGGCCCAGGGGCACGGACTCCAGGGCCTTCTCCATCCTGTAAGGTGCTGATGCGGGTAAAGAGAGGTCCCATCACATGGGGCAGGAAGCTGGGCCTATTTATTTCTGTAACCTCAGTGCTTTGCACATATCAGGCACACGGCCTTTAGTAAATAAAGGGACATCTCTGCACATGTGTCTGCACCATCTCTACCCTTCTCAAGCTCTCCTGTTTTGTCTCACAGCCAAAGTCCCTTTTCTTCCACCACTTTACAGGCTTTAATCTCACCCACCGACCCATAACCTGGGGTCCCTCTCTATGCGCCACCCCTCCCGTCTTCAGGATCGCCACTCCAGCACCAGCATTCTACCTTCAGACAGACACTGTCTTCCCGGAGCACCTCAATTCCCTTCCACAGCCACCTGCGTCACTGGGAAGTCTGGAGGAGCCAGAAGGCACCTCTCTCAACCAGCCCTCTCCCCTGCCTCCAGCCCCTGCCAGGGCTGATCTCACCAGCCTTATCCCTAAGACCCCAAAGGAAGGGGACTTAAGGCCTCACCGGAGAGAACTGGTGGTTACTGGTAACAAACCCCATGCTAACTGCTCTGTCTTTCCTAAAGAACAGACATAGACTCGATCATCTCTTTGAGCCTTAGTGTCCTCATTTATAAAGTAAGGACTGGACCAATCTAAGCTGTCCTCTCGTTAGTCAACAGGCAGCCAACAGACACGGGGCTGGGGCGCAAGGCCCACGACTCCACGAATAATTTCTATTTGTGTAGTTCTATAATTTTTCAAAGTCCTTTCTTTCCTTTTCCTGACAACAGCACAAAGGAAACAGGCTTTAATTACCCTAGTCACTTTACAGCTCCCATGAGAACAGGGCAGCAGCTCCGATCGCAGAGTTCCACGTTCCTGTCCTGCCGCGTGAGCCCATTCTTGCAGCCTTCTATATTTGCCAGAAGTGGGCGAAGTAATGTTACTTTTCTGATGCCCAGCCACCGGCCCCGATTCCCTGGCCTGGATGAAGGACAGGCTCTGAGCACCACACTCAACTCCCTGCTTCAGCTCCCACCTCCTCTCTCCTGCCACCAGGGGGAGGCCAGCAAAACCACTGGCGACTCACTTCAAATGGCAGGTTTAGGATTTATTTCAGAATTAAACTGCTGCTCTTCCCACAGTGTGACTTGGTCACTCTAGCAGTTTGAATCAGCTGTGCTTTTCTCTCATGCCCTAGAATCCTTATTACAAGGGATGATTAATTGAAGCTCATTATAGAGATCAAGTCCAGAAACTCCAATATCAACACAGTGTCTCCTCCCAGCCATTGCCGGACTACCTGAGAACCTCAGAGGTTCAGAGGCTGCCACCCTGGACAGCCTGGGGACAGACTATGTCGGCACATCTAGATGTGTATAAGAGACAGGGCTGGAGGGGGGACCTCTGGCTCGTAAAGGCTGGGCACAGGCCCACACCAGAGCCACTAGAACCCAAGGCCACATCTTTTTAATCTGTCCTTTACATCCTTGTCAGTTACGCATCCTCCTCCCTGGAGCTCAAAGGCTCCTGGGAGACCTCCCCACCCTGCTGTGGCATGGAGGAGTCTGGCAGGCGGCTTTCCCGCAGGCCCCGCCCCATGCCGCCCACAATCACGTGGCCTCGGACAGTCCACCAAGGCTGGGTCACGGGGAGAAAGGCCAGGCGGCTGGTGAGGGGCTGGAGGGTGCTGCCGTCGGGTCGACGGCCAAAATACTACAAAGGCTAACATTTGCCTAGAGACTGCAAGGTCACCGGGTCGCATTAGGCAATCATGGCCCAGGTGAGGTTTTCCAAGCTGAGAAGTGGGTGGGAGAGTCTGTGTGGCTGGCACCACCTGAAGCCGGGAGACCCCTGACAGGGAAAGGGAGGAGGAAGACACTCAGTGCAAGAGAGATCCCTGTGGAAGCGAAAGGGAGGCCTGAGGCTGGGTCACCACGCTTCGCTCCGTGCCGTGGGAAGGACTGGCTTCCACATCAGTGGTTCAGAGGGTCCCCTGACTCCCCAACCCAGGGCTCAAGGGGAGAAACCACAGAGCACCCAGGTGACTCCTCTGTTTGGGCTCATATGCATGTTGCAGCCTCCACCTGACTCCCTATAACAGGAGGAGAGGTGAGCCCGGCTGCCTCCGAAGGTGGGAAATAAACAGTACAGAACGTGGGGATAAAAACTAATTAGAAGAATGTACTGTCCTCACCTCCTGGTTCTGGGCACTCAAATCATGCAAGAGAGCTCTCTCTTTAAAAGTCACCCTGGGCGCCCCGCTCCCCTCCCACTTCACAATGCATTCTAAGTCTCCACAGCTTCACCTACAGACCAGGAAGGCTGCCTGCCACCACACAGAAATCCCAAGTCAGCAATGGTTTAAACCTGTTTCACTTTTTTTTTTTTTAAGAGACAGTGTCTCTCTCTTGTTGCCCAGGTTAGAGTGCAATGGCATGGTCTCAGCTCACTGCAACCTCTGCCTCCCAGGTTCAGGTGATTCTCCTGCCTCAGCCTCCCTAGTAGCTGGGATTACAGGCGCCTGCCACTACACCCAGCTAATTTTTGTATTTCTAGTAGAAACAGGCTGGTCTCGAACTCCTGACCTCAGGTGATCCACCCGCCTCAGCCTCCCAAAGTGCTGGGATTATAGGCGTGAGCCACCGCACCTGGCCCGTTTCAGTTCTTCTTGTGAATCCACACTGAAACAAGATGTGCCCTCCACAGCTCACCCCTTCACCCCTCCACACTCCCCAAGCTAGGATGAAAATCAGCATCTCCCCACCAACTTCCCCATCCTCACAAAGTGCACCCTGCAGCTTGGGAAAACCCCCCAGCAAGCAAGTGCTGGCCTGGGGAAGGCGAGGTCGGAGTGGAGCTGGGAAGAAAGCACTTGGTTTGACTCCCACCGAGGCTCGAGCTATTGTGAAGCCTTCGAATTGGGTCAACAAGGACCCAAACTCAACTTGTAACAGACGCAGGACTCCCCCAGTTGGAGCCTCTGCAAAAAGATGAGGTTGGACAAGTTATTTCTAAGTTGTCTTCCCGCAAAGACATGTCAACAAAAGCACAGGACCCACAGTGCCGTGATTCAGTGACTGGGTCCTGCGTGGCAGTGTCACAACTGAACTACAGGTACTCAGAGGAAGCATGGGTTTCTCTCAACCCGTATGCCCTGGATTTTAAGCCAGTGATGACTTCTCATGATTGGAGCAGAAATAGACCTTCCAAGGCTGGAGGAAGAAATGGCCGTGTTGGACTTGATGGGAGACTATGCCGTTCTCTAACCAGGCTTGCCTTGGGAATTTGTTTCAAAAAATCTGTCACCCAGATTGGAGTGCAGTGGCCCGATCTCAGCTCACTGCAACCCCCACCTCCTGGGTTCAAGCGATTCTCCCACCTCAGCCTCCCGAATATCTGGGACCACACATCACCACGCCCAGCTAATTTTTGTACTTTTTGTAGAGATAGGGTTTCGCTGTGTTGCCCAGGCTGGTCTTGAACTCCTGGACTCAAGGGACCCGGCCACCTTGGCCTCCCAAAGTGCTGGGATTACAGGCGTGAGCCATCACAGCTGGCTGCTGCTTTCTGTACCAGAGTTTGTGCTGTTTTTTCTTGAGGAAAAGGTTCTGAACCTGGGGGCGTGTGGAAGCCTCCACTGCCAGCTAGTATCTTCCCCTCCCCCAGCCCTCCTGACTACTGTTCCCCAGAACCCACCTGAGAAACAGAAAGATAGTCCATGTAAACTCGGCCCTGTGGCCCTCAGGGGCCCGGCGTTCTAAGTGTGGCTCAAGGACCTCCAGCAGCCCTGGGTGTAGCTTCTCGGCCTCATCGAAGATGAACAGGGTCTGGTGGCAGAGCTGCTGCGTCTCCCGGATCTGGCCCATCAGCTGCTCCTGCATGGGATATAGGGAGCAGCTGGGGAACTGGCGACTCCTTCCACCTCTGGCCTTGAGGGCGTGGTTTCCCCTGGGCATGTGCAGTGGATTCCTTGGGGCTGGGTTTCACCCCCTCGAACCTATCAAATCCAAGCTCTGGGGGAAGGCCTAGGCCATTTGCATCTGACCAGCTCTCAGGTGATTCTCAAGCACCCTGAGGGTTGAAAGCTAAACAAGGTGAAGCCAGCCTGGGGACTAGGAAAGAGCCTAGAAAGGAGTGGGGAGAAGCCCTTCTGCCCTTGAGAAGGGGCCCCTGCTCCAGCCCTGCTTTCTCCTCTCCAGGACTAGGTCCCATCCCGGAGCTAATAATGTCCACACTGCCTGCAAAATTTCATTACTTCTACAACAAAAAAATCCAGGCGCAACTTCCCTGTTTAAGCTCGGGGGTCTATTCCCAGGGGGTGGGTAGGAGTTGGGCTTTAACACAGGGGTGATGGGCAAGGAGAGGCTCCTGTGCCTAGAGGCAGTCACAGTCCCCTGCCCTGAACTCCCGGGTGCACAGCGCCCACGGGCACCCTGGCTGGGCCGAGATCTCAGGGGGGAAGCCTGCTGAAGGACTCACTGGGCCCAACCAACATCCGACTTCGCTCCTGCAAGGGGCTGTGGAGGGTTCTTTGTCCCAGGCAAGATAGTAAACCCTCAAGTGAAAAGATGGTTCTTTGCAATGTTCATCAAAATGGGCAGGGAATATATTATTCAGGCCCAGCTCCCACCCCAGAGCCCACACTCCTGTCTACTGGGTGCACCTGTGTGGGGGGAAGTGTGAGGTGTAGGGCTGTGCACATGCCAGTTTTCAGAGCGGGGAAGCTGGGGCTGCAGCAGTTTTGCCACAGTCTAAGCCAAATAGTTCTTCCTGGAGAGGCCAGCTCAGCCTGCCCCTGCCCTCCAAAGCCATATGGAAACTGCCAGGAGACGTGGGCAGTCTCTGTCCTCAGACACTGACATCATCTTCCCAGGTGAACACATCCCAGATATCAGAACAGAAAGCCAAAGACAGGTGCAGCCATTTCTGTCAGGCTCTTCTGGTATGTTTTCAATACTACATGGCTGAATTAGTAGAAGAAACCCAAACGGGCAGAACAGCCAAGGAAATTTCTGTCCATCCACTTGCTGTTATATAATAAGCCGATACGGGACGACGTGGAAAATCATATAAGATAGGATAGGCCTGTTTTTTTTTGAGACGGAGTCTCACTCTGTTGTGCAGTGGCGCGATCTCGGCTCACTGCAAGCTCCACCTCCTGGGTTCACGCCATTCTCCTGCCTCAGCCTCCCCAGCAGCTGGGACTACAGGCGCCCGCCACCGCGCCTGGCTAATTTTTTGTATTTTTAGTAGAGACAGGGTTTCACCGTGTTAGCCAGGATGGTCTCGATCTTCTGACCTTGTGATCTGCCCACCTCAGCCTCCCAAAGTGTTGGGATTACAGGCGTGAGCCACTGCGCCCAGCCAATAGGCCTGTTTTTTAAAAAGGCAGGATATGCCACTCTCTGTCCAATGTAGTTACAATGACAGCCTGGGGAAACGTTCCGCACCAAAGGCAGCACATAAAATGCTAACTCTCCTTAGTTGACAAGGGTGTGCCCATGTGGACAGTCCGATAGTTTTTGCTTTTCTCTGTTCCACACTGCCTGTGACATTTCAATACTTCTACAACAAAAATCAACATGCAGCGTCCCTGCTTAAGTGCAGCGTCCAGCCTCTCGAGTGTGACTATTCAGGGGACAGAGCAGTGGGGGGTGTTTGGAACGCCAGTCCCCACCAGATGCTCAGGGCCTCTGTGAGGAGCGGACCGAGTGAGTAGCTCTGTCACAGGTTCTGCCACCTGTCCCCACCTCCCCAGGCTTCTCCAGAGCCCACTTCCTTGCAAGGAAGGGCTGGCAGAAGGGTCTTCCTCCCAGCACAAAGGCCTCACCCCAGCTCTGGTCGGCCTCACCTTGTACAGGTCCACATATTTGCGGTGAGGAAAGTGGAACGTGGCGATGAACATCCTGACACAGTCACTCATCAGCCCATCCCGATACAGGTTCTCCACCAGCATCCGTGCCACGAAGTTCTTGCCTGTGCCAGACCAGCCGTGGAACGACAGAGCAAGGGCCTTGTCTGGCTGGGGCGTCTCTAAGTAGCCCCTCACTGTTCTTAGGACCAGCTGCCGGACCAAATGCTGGCCATGCAGCCGCACGTTCAGGTCCCACTCTAAGCCTAAGGACGAGAAAGAGGCAGTCACAGCAAAAGGCACACACAGGCGCATCCACCACAGCAGCCAACAGCCCAGAAACCAAGCAACTCTGAATCTCTCTTGGTTGGGATCAGTTACTCCTCCTGTTTGGCATAATAAGCAGACAGAAGGCAGACTTTGTAGCAGAAGGGATGCAAGGACTACTTTCTTTCCTTTTTCTTTTTTGAGAGGAAGTCTTGCTCTGTCACCCAGGCTAGAGTGCAGTGGTGCAATCTCGGCTCCGCCTCCCTGGTTCAAGCGATTCTCCTGCCTTAGTCTCCTGAATGGCTGGGATTACAGGTGCCCACCACCATGCCCGGCTAACTTTTGTATTTTTAGTAGAGATGGGGTTCACCGTGTTGGCTAGGCTGGTCTGGAACTCCTGACCTCGTGATCCGCCCGCCTCGTCCTCCCAAAGTGCTGGGATTACAGGCGTGAACCACCATGCCTGGCCTCAAGGACTACTTTTTGAAGAGTTTGGGAAATAAAGATGGGACTTAGGGAGACAGAGGAATCACCCTTCCTGAAGATCCTGCACATACCCAGAACAGTTGGCACAGACCTGTCTAGGGAGGAATCCTGTCCCCCATGTCCTGAGGCTGCTCCTATCCCTTGGTTTCAGGGCTCCCTGTTTCATGGAGAAGCTTGATTTTATTCATTCTCATTCAATTCAGCCGACACTTGTTGAGAGCAGCTCCAGTGTGCAAAGCCCTCTGCTAGGCCTAACTTCCTCTCAGACCAGAGGTTGTAGGATTTGGAGATGGGGCTACCAGGAGCCACAGTGGAGGCAGGGAGGGTGTGCTGCCAGCTGTGGGTGAGCACTCCAAATCCAGGATCAATTGGTTGAACACCTCAAGCCAGCCCAGAGCGTGTATTCTGGAGCCTTGGGAGGTCAAGGTCTATGATAAAACATTGAGGGTATCACACATTGCTCCAAAAGTAGTAGTGACATAGAAGAAAATTAACATTTGCTGTTTTCTCTGTATTCAGAACTGGGCTAAGTGTTTTACATTTAGCCTTCACAATTCTGCAAGGCAGGCATTATTATTCCCATTTAAAGCTGAAGAAACTGGCTGGGCGAGGTGGCTCACGCCTGTAATCCCAGCACTTTGGGAGGCCGAGGTGGGTGGATCACCTGAGGTCACGAGTTCGAGATCAGCCTGGTCAATGTGGCAAAACCCCATCTCTACTAAAAATACAAAAATGAGCCAAGCATGGTGGCGTGCGCCTATAATCCCAGCTACTTGGGAGGCTGAGGGAAGAGAATCGCTTGAACCTGGGAGGCGGAGGTTGCAGTGAGCCGAGATCACGCCACCGCACTCCAGCCTGGGTGACAGAGACTGACTTGGTCTCAAAATAAATAAATAAAAGAAATAAAATAAAATACAGCTGAGGAAATGGACACTTGGGAAGGACTCTGCCAGCAAGGAAGAGGCAAGACTAGGAATCCAGTGGAGGAGTCTCTGATTCCCCGGCCACAACAATTTGGATATCCAGGCCTTTGTCGAACAGGCATGTTGAGGGCAGAACGTAGTTGAGGGCAGAAAGTAACTCGCTAATTGCCACCTAGGGTCTTATCCAAGTCAGCAGTGATCCAAATTCAGACTTCCTGACCTGTATGTACTCCTATCTTCTGTCCTGAGCCAGACTGTGTCCCTAAAAACACTGTGTTATTGGCATTTTGGCCAATTAAGTGACCTAAATATCTAAGGTGGGCCTCATTTATGGAGACTGAAGGAGCTGGGATCAGAACTCTGGGTAAGAAATTGCTCCTGGGGAAAAGAGAGGAAGCTTTTGCAAATGTCTGAATAGGTTTCAGAACATGGGGTCAAAGATGACCTTGTGAGAGTGAAAATGCAAATCAACTGCAATATGCAAATCAAGTCACCCAAACTAATTAGAAAATACTGGTTGCCGGGTGCAGTGGCTCACACCTGTAATCCCAGCACTTTGGGAGGCCGAGGTGGGCAGATCACAAGGTCAGGAGTTCAAGACCAGCCCGGCGAACATGGTGAAACCACGTCTCTACTAAAACTACAGAAATTAGCCGGACGTGGTGGTGGGCACCTGTAATCCCAACTACTCAGGAGGCTGAGGCAGGAAAATTGCTTGAACCCGGGAGGCAGAGGGTGCAGTAAGCTGAGATCGCACCACTGCACTCCAGTGTGGGTGCAAAGCAAGACTCTGTCTCAAAAAAAAAAGAAAGGGACACTTGTAATCATAACCCAGAATTTCTGATCAGTTCTCTCACTGGATAGTCCAGCCCCTCTGAGAGGTCTCTGTTTGTGTTTAGAGTGAAACAAGGTGCTCTGGGCCTGACTCTCCTAGAGATCAAAGGAGATGTTGGATTATGAGTTAATCCCTTTGAAACTCTTAGCACAGTGCCTGGTATGTATAACAGATATTAGGTATTCTCTTCTCCTTGGAAACGCTCTCAGGGATGCAGGAGGACATGGTGGGGGTAGCTGACAAATGAGCAGAGGAAAACCTGTTTAGACAAGGGACACACGGTGGTAATGATGGGCCTGTTCCCTCCTCCCAGCTTAGCTGAGTGTGATGTGTTCATGGCATTCCCATGGATCCTCAAGATGCACGAAACAACTCAGTTTGCCTGGGCTATTAAGCTAGAGGCTAAAAAGGGGCTTCCCTGACTCAAGCATTTGGTACTCCTTCAAAACCTCAGACTGTGGCAGTTCCTGCTTGTGGGGTGGTTGGACAGGATGACGAAAGGTCCCTTGCATCTAACCATTTCCCCTGGACTGCGTCCCCTCCCCACAGATCCCTAGTCCCTTGAAGCCATGCGAGGTCCAACCTGTAAAGTTGTTGGAGATTCTGCAATCCCCACCGGGGCAGCAGTCTTGGAAGCTGCAGTACCACGTGGTCAGGAGATCCAAGTACCGCTGGCCCAACAGGGGAAGGCGCCAGCCTGGAAAAGGAAGAGCTGTGAGACCGAGAGGAGACCATCCGGCGCTCGACAGTGATGCGGCAACGTTGCCACACAATTTGTCAGGGACAGAGCGACACCCAGAACTCAGATTCCAACTCCCAGCCCCAGCTCAGCCCACTGTCGGTCCTCAAGCCCTGCGTTCAAAAGCAGCAAGGGAGACGGCAGTCACCAGGCATGTCCACAGCGGACGTTCCCTAGAGCTGTCAAGAGCAGCACCTTCGAATAACGCCAGGGTGGGCTGGGAGACGGCACAGGCGGTGCAAGCGAGTCTGGAAAGCGCGGGGATGAGGGGCGGCAGGGGACGGGCAGCCAGGCCGCAGGGGGCGGCACCGGGGATGCGAGTGGGGCCGGAGCGGTGATGGGGCTCCCTGCTCCGCGGAGGCTGCCCCCGCCTACAGCCGGTACCGGCGGCTGAGCGGAGCAGAACTGCGGGCCCTGACGTCGCCCGGGGCAGGAGCGAGGCGACCACAGCCGCGCCCGGATCGCACTCTGCTCCGCAGCGAACGGCGGGCCGCGGGGACGGGGTCTTACCCAGGGGCCTCGCGGCTGCCTCCTCGTCCTCGTCACAGTCGTCCGGCCACACCTGGCAGCTGAAGAGCGTCCAGTACCGCTTGGAGAGGGCGCCGGCCGCCCTGAGCTGCTCCTGCAGGCGCTGGAAGCCCGGCCAGGCCCAGGCCGAGCCCGGCTCGTCGGTTCCCTCCCACGGCCTGGAGGTGCCGCGGGGCTCAGGCGCGCCCGGGAGCAGCAGCAGCAGCATCAGCAACAGGAGAAAGAGCCAAAGCTGGCGCCACGAGCCGCGAAGCATGGCCGGCCCCAAGCTGCGGGACCCTCTGGCTGCCGGCCTAGCCAGGCTCCCTTAAGCCGGCAGCTGTCGGGCGGGGAACGCACTTCCGAGGCGGGAGTGAACCCGGGATTGGTGTTGCTCTGGCGACCGGCGGGCCGGGCTGAGTGCGCACTGGCAGCCTCCGTACACGTGACCCAGGCGGGAACCCGAAACCCTGGCGGGGGTCCTGAGAGGCAGTCCGGAGACTGACTTCAGGCAAGGTGCAACTAACTGGCTTCCTGGAAGCAGTTTATTCTGGGTCGTGATTGTGGTTGCAAAGGTGAAATCAGGCTTTGAAATGGCCACTGTCAATCACTCGGCTAGGACTTTCGGACGGACCTGGTGGCCCATCAGAGACCTACCGAATAAGGACACTCCTGCTCTGCCTTGCGTTTGCAGATCAACTTCTCGCCAACCAGTTAGAGGAAGCCGGGAAACCGTCTCAAGCCAGGAGGGTTAGGCAGGCCAGGAGAGTCAGCTGAGTGAAGAGGCCCTGGAAAGAAGGGCGCAGCTGGGTGCCTGTCTGGCCGAGGTTGCCCTGGCTCCTCCGCAGAGGGAAATGAAACCGCAGCAAAACACCAGCAGGTTTCCACAGTTTGGGAGTCCACGAAAAGCAAGAGGAAGCTGATTGATGGGCCCCAGTCTGGAAGTGTTTGGATTTTGGAAACCCCCCGAGTCACGGGTAAATCATAAGGCGTCATGTCAATGTAATTATATCTCATAAAAAGGTGAAGTACTGTGTGCGCTTTCTTGACTAGGTTTGCAACTTTCAAGTGCTGGGACTGAGTAGCCCATCCGACACCACTGGCAAAAGACTACAGGGCCTCTTTCCCTCAGCGCTCTCTTCTCCATAGCGAGCAGCTTGGAACAAGGCTGTTAGATTTCAGGAGAGCTTAATGCATTGTTTAAAATCACCTGGCTTACTTCAGCCAATGGCCAAAAAGCCATCTTGTCTTAGGAGAAAACTGCTGTCTAGAGAGATCAGAGGACTTGGCTAATGTCGTATGTTTAGTGGCTTTGAGGTTGGGCCCTCCAGACAGTAAGGTGAATCCGAGCACCATGAGTCACAAATGTCACAGGCAACTTGACTCATCTCTTCACCCCCGTCTCTTAGATCACACCCAGTGCCAGGTCTGCTCCATTCTCAGCAGCACACCAAATTTGCGCCTTTCATTCAAACAGCTACAGAAACTAGACAAGCACCTTTGCTAGGACACGAGGTTGAGATGAAAAGTAAAATGTTCGTAGTGTCTCAGCCATCCGGTGTGATGTCAAAAACTTTTCAGAGAAGCAGCCATGGCACCAGCCCAGCACTGTGTACATTAAGCTTGTGGAGTCCACCAGAGACAATTAACAGCACATACACCACAGTGCTTACTGGAAAACCAAACAAATTAGGCCGGGTGCGGTGGCTTACGCTTGTAATCCTAGCACTTTAGAAGGCCGAGGAGGGCGGATCACCCGAAATCAGGAGTTCGAGACCAGCCTGGCCAACATGGCGAAACCCAGTCTCTACTAAAAATACAAAAATTAGCGGAGTGTGATGGCGCACATCTGTAATCCCCGCTGCTCAGGAGGCTGAGGCAGGAGAATGGCTTGAATCCAGGGCGCGGAGGTTGCAGTGAGCCAAGATCGTGCCACTGCACTCCAGCCTGGGTGACAGCACAAGACTCCATCTCAAAAAAAAAAAATTCACTCACTCAACAAATGTCGCTTGAGTCTGAATGGCAGTCTAGTATAGTGATTACCATTTTCTATTTGTGCAACCCTGTGTGTTACTGAACCGTCCCATGCCTGTTTCCTCACCTATAAAAAGGGATAATAAAATAGTCCCCTCATAGGGCTGCTGTGAAGATTAAATGAGCTCATTCAATGAGCACATCATCAACACTCAGTATGTGGCCACTTTTATTTTTGTATCTACCCAGCCCTGGAGGAGGCTCTAGGTGGTCTACACAGGAGGTGAGGATGGCTTTAGTTAATACTGGTGAAGTTTATAAGTGAATTTATGGTGAAAAAATTAATAGTAACAATTGTTTATTAAAACAATCCAAGTTTTAAGATTTTGTGGAAACAATTATCTTTGCTTGGAACTTTCATGTAGGGTTACCTCCTCATTTCTGAGATGTTCTGACTTGGATTTAGCATCCCATGGTAAATAAAGTAGGTTAGCTGGGAAGTTCTTCGACAACCGACTTGATTTCAAGACATTTTTATTATTTATTTATTTAGAGACGGAGTCCTGCTCTGTCACCCAGGCTGGAGTGCAGTGGTGCAATCTTGGCTCACTGCAAGCTCTGTCTCCCTGGTGCAAGCGATTCTTCTGCCTCAGCCTCCTGAGTAGCTGGGATTACAGGCGTTCAGCACCACGCCCCGCTAATTTTTTCTTTTTTTCCTGTATTTTTAGTAGAGACGGGGTTTTGCCATGTTGGCCAGGCTGGTGTTGAACTCCTGGCCTCAAGTGATCTGCCCGCCTCAGCCTTCTAAAGTGTTGGGATTACAGGCGTGAGCCACCACGCTCGGCTGACATTTTTCGCTATTTAAAAAAAAAAAAAAAAAAAAAAAACAAGAACTAAACAGTTTTTCACCAGTCAGTCCCGTGTAGAAACAATAAATCCAAACACCAGTTTCTAGACAAGTCTCTTGAGTATTTCAATAAATACTCCTTTTGGTCTCAGGGCTTGAAGGCTGTGCTCATTTTAAAGGTCTGGGAGCAGTATCGTGGATGATGGGGACATCTAGAGACTGTTGGGAAAACTACAGACAGCTATGATTCTTTAGCAAGCATTACGGTGCTACTCAAGAGTGGTTCCAGAACCCCAGCACTGGCATCACCCAGGAGAGCTTGATAGAAATGCAGAATCTCAGGCCTCAGACATACTGAATCAAAACCTGCACTTTTAAAGTCTTTCTGTGCAGGGAGCCGTGGCTCATGCCTGTAATCCCAGCACTTTCGGAGGCTGCGGCAGGAGGGTCGCTTGAAGCCAGAGTTTGAGACCAGCCTGGGCAATAAGGCTAGATCCCTTGTCTCTCTACCAAAAATAAAAATAAAAAATAAGCTGCATGTGGTGCTGCGCGCCTGTAATCCTAGCTACTTGAGAGGCTGAGGGAGGAGGATTGCTTGAGCTCAGGAGTTTGAGACTGCCAATGAGCTATGATTGTGCCATTGTACTCCAGCCTGCAACGGAGCAAGACTGTCAATCCAAAAAAAAAAAAAAGAAAAAGCCTAAGGCCAAATTGGCACACACCTTTATTGATATCATCTGAGTGTGACCTAGCCTTACAATAGACATCTTCCCAACCCCGCCGAAGGCAGTCAGAACCATCTGTCTTGGAAACACTCTGGGTCAAAAGCAAGTCTCGGCCGGGCACGGTGACTCATGCCTGTAATCCCAGCACTTTGGGAGGCTGAGGCACTTGAGGTCAAGCAATTGAGACCAATCAGCCTGACCAATATGGAGAAACCCCGTCTCTACTAAAAATATAAAAATTAGCCAGGCGTGGTGGCACGTGACTGTCATCCCAGCTACTTGGGAGGCCGAGGCAGGAGAATTGCTTGAACCTGGGAAGCGGAGGTTGCAGTGAGCTAAGACCGCGCCATTGCACTCCAGCCTGGGTGTTGGAGCGAGATTCGGTCTCAAAAACAACAAAACAAAAGCAAGTCTCCATATTTAAATAACCCTGCATGAGAAACAAACATTACAGGAATGTTTCCCAGCTCATCTATGTTCCTTTAACATCTATACAGCACTCCAAGTGGACTGAGAATGTCCTTAAGAGACAGGGCACACACACATTTCCTAGAACAATGAGAAACCCCTGAAGCAGTATTTCTGGTGACCCAGATACTGAAAGTACAGGCCCAGAAGGCCCTGTATTCACTAAGCAAATAATTCTGCATTTCCGGAGTCAGGGGTTCTATACACACCTCTTGTCAAGCCTGGCCTGGATCAATCTCCACTTTTTCAATGTAGGTCCTGCCTAATCCAACCCCTCCCAATCCCCACCTCCATGATCCTCTCCTGTTTCTTATTCTCACTGCAACTAATTTATATAATTCCTGAGGGACTTGGTGCCTTGCAAGCAGTTTTTTTTTTCTGCCAGGTCTAGACTGCAGGCTCTTTGAGGGAAAAAGACAGTCACTATCACGTCAGTAGATACCACAGCTCACCGCACAATGGCCCAAAGATCTACTGACAATAGACCAAACATCTCACAAACTGTGATTTAATACCATTATTCCTTGGGGCTTATACCTTATAAAACCCTACCCATGGAAATCCAGTGGTTATGACCATTCCTATTTTACAAAATGAAGGCTGCTAAAAATCAGTCTCATAAGCAAACATACTAGGTAAAATTACCCAGTAACAGAGCCCCACACTCCCTACTCCCAGCTACCTTTTTCAAGCTCTAATACCAGTTGTTCTGATATGCTTGAGAAGCAAATGAATCCTGAACTCTAGCCTGGAAAAGAATTTCTATGTGGTGAGTCAGTGAGATACACAGACCAGGCTCTACTAGCCTCCCACAGGTTTTCACACACAAATGACAAAAACTATCACAAATATGCTGCAAATAAAACTTTTTTTTTTTTTTTGAGAGAATTTCCCTCGTCGCCCAGGCTGAAGTGCAATGGTACGATCTTGGCTCACTGCAACCTCCGCTTCCCGGGTTCAAGCGATTCTCCTGCCTCAGCCTCTGAGTAGCTGGGATTATGGGCGCTTGCCATCACGCCCAGCTTTTTTTGTTGTTGTTGTTGAGACTGAGATTCGGTCTAATACCGAATCTCCATATTTAAATAACCCTGCATGAGAAACAAACATTACAGGAATGTTTCTCAGCTCATCTGTTTCGCTCTTGTTGCCCAGGCTGGAGTGCAATCGCGCAATCTCAGCTCACCGCAACCTCCACTTCCCGGGTTCAAGCAAGTCTCCTGCCTCGGCCTCCCGAGTAGCTGTGATTACAGGCATGCGCCACCATGCCCAGCTAATTCTGTATTTTTAGTAGAGAAGGGGTTTCACCATGTTGGCCGGGCTGGTCTCAAACTCCTGACCTCAGGTGACCCGCAGGCCTCAGCCTCCAAAAGTGCTGGGATTAAAGACATGAGCCACGGCGCCTGGCCCAATAAAAATCTTAAGAGCTTTGTTTAGTTATCTGGTTGAGGTTTATGATGCTGGATTCCATCTGAAAAGTTAAAAATCTAGGTGTCCTAAGAAGTACTATTAGGGCAACTGGCCTTCTCTTCCTACCTTTTTTGTAGTATGCTGACAAGTGCTTCAGGATTCATAATCCTTTACCTCTAAGGAAGCTGCAAAAATGGAATTAACTATTAAATATATAAAAAGCACCTAAGAATGATCCCATGAAAAATTTTGGTACAGTTACAATCTAGTATGAACCGTTTGAAGACTGGTGAGGAAATCTGCAGGTCTAATCCACCAGGTACTATGAAACAATCCCTGTGGAAGTTTAAGTGGTCACAAAAGATGTAATCTTCTTGTGTCCCCTAACAAAACAGGAAGGAAACTGAAATAGGAACCACTGGAAATATCCTGAAGGGAGAAAGAAGAGGAAAAGATCAGACATCATATTTATTAAAATCTTTATTCATTTTCTTTTTTCAGAATTGAAACCCATAGAACACATTAGAAATTTAGATGCATATCTGTCTTGTTTGGTATCTTACCAAGTACAATCTCTGTGCAACAGCTCTGAGAGGAAATCCTTGGCAGATCAAAAGACAGGGTAGTGGCTCCCACACTTTCCATTTAAGCAAATAAATTAGCTTCCGAGTAAGTTGTTCCCAGTTTCACCCAACATTTTGTGTTTATGAGAAACACCTTAGTTCCTAAAAACCTGTGGTAGTCCAATACCCAGTCCCTCCTACCTTGTCACCACCCAGACTTGAGGAATTGAAGGGAAAAAAACTGGCCTTCCCCTGTAGAATGAGTTTCCCAAAGACAGGTTTGCCTGGCTCACTAGTAGGCCTGGCCTGTGCTGGCACACTAGAGCTGCTCAGTAGGTATTTGCTGATGAATAGTCTTTATGTTAATTAGGGTCCACTCTCAGAGACTGAGAACCTTTCACTAGCTGCAAGTCCTTCAGCAATTTAAGTCAGTGTTCCCCTTTGTTAAAATAAATATGTTTTTCTTGCTAGAATACATATACGACTATATACATTACATATACCTTTACTCATGTTTCCTGAAGCTCAAACTCACAGGATGAGGCATATAAGATAGCTTACTGACGATGCTGTTTTATCATCATTGAGGTGTGGCCATTTACTGGTCAAAGAATACACGGGTGAAGAAGAAGAAAGGCTGAAGAAATATGGCAGATGGAAAGGGAAGGGAAGGCAAAAGCATTTTCTTTTTTTAGAAAAAAAAGATGGATTTCTTTGGAAGACAATGCTGGCTTTGGATGACATTGAAAAATTGCCATGTATAGGATTCATCTTTCCCAAAATAATACGCAATTAATGTACCTGAATTCTTCCATTTCCTTCTTAAATTTCATTTGACATATTAATCCTGAGTGCAAACAGGGGGCAATGCCTTATTAATACATTCTTGAATAATACTCTGAGCAAATCAGATCCTATGAATTTGTTTTACACAGAAAATTATTTACACCTCCCCCAAACCCACAATGCAGCCTCATACTAAAGAAAGTTTTATAACAAAACCTTTACACTCAAATTTATCCATTCAAACTTTAGAATAAACATTTTGTAACAAGTGGGAAGAGGGCAGGAAATGGCCATGAGTTCGGATTTTCCTAGTTTTGTAGTATTAAAATGTCTCCACATCTACCTTTGGATGTTTGGTAGGCATACCTTACAGCTGATCCAAACCCTGCAACGACTTGATTGTAACAGCCTTAGATTCTAATAGAGAAAGTAGGACAGTGTGACAACACTTAAAAAAAAAATCCACCTCCTTTTTTTTTTCTTCTTTTTTTTAAGACAGAGACAATTCTCCTGCCTCAGCCTCCCGAGTAGCTGGGACTACAGGCGTATGCCACCATGCCCTGCTAATTTTTGCGTTTTCAGTAGAGATAGGGTCTCACCATGTTGGTCAGGCTGGTCTCGAACTCCTGGCCTCAGGTGATCTGCCCAACTCGGCCTCCCAAAGTGCTGGAGTGACAGGCATGAGTCACTGCACCCGGCCCCGACCTCTTCTTTCAAACAGTGTTTGAAATTTTAGCGCTTTCTGAATTTTAGAGCTGTAAGTTTATGGTTGGTTTTCTCTAAGATTTGCCTAAACATACTTTTCCAGCTTACTGAAATCCTGACTTAGAACAAAAATTTATGTTGTCAGTGCCATGTCACACCACTCTATTAGCTCAATTCTAACTTTATGGATTAGAGTTCTAAATTTTATGGATGAAAATTCTAAATTTATGATCAGAATGCCTTTTAAGATCACGAGTCTGAAAACAGATGTGAATAAAATGAAATGATATATTTTCTGCAAATGCTTTCAAGAAAGGATTGAGACATTTTCTTTCCTGCCTGCTTTTTTCCTTAGCAGAATCTCTGTCTTCAGTGTTATGAAGTTCCTAGTTTCAGACTTCTTATTCATTTCAGTGTGGCATACTAAAGGCATCATGTATTTGAAAGACCACAAATCCATAACTTAGTTCAACTAACCTTTACAGGGAGAGCAGAGCTGATATCTCTTTCTATTGTCTCCTCCCAGCTGGCTCCTGGAAGCTTGTGGGTGAGTACTAACCAAGGTATTCTCATACTAAGCTATGAATTTCCCTGGACACACAACAGTGAGTAGCCTTAAAAGTGAAATCAATGCCTCCTTTGGTTAACACGAATTCTGTGTTTTGTGCTAGTCTCTGTCTTCTTAAATTCAATACACCCTTTTTATAACCCAGCCCATTGTTCTCTTCATCTCAAAATGTATATAAAATGTACAAAAGTTTCCTAATTTCATGCTATTTAAAAATAGTTACAGGTTACTCAGTTATCTTTCAATGCAAGAAAACTGGGCATAAATTCTAAAGCTGTTTTTGAGAGTGGGTGCCTAAAACTAGTTTCCAATGGCTGGCATTAAATGTATTCAACCACACTGTTTAAATATTCGCCTCTGCTTGACAGGAATGAAAAGCTGGAACGCACCTTGACAAGATGCAGGAGCAAAGCACATAGCTCTGAGTCCACAGGTGAGCGGGCACATCAGCCCTGTCTTCCTTTGCCCCTGTGTTTTACTGCAACTACTTACACATCGACATCACTTTGCCAGAACACAAAATGAAAACTGTGCTTTACAAACCTGAAATTTGAGAGTGCTAAGAGGAGAAAGAAGCATAATATAACATCATGGGTTCAGAACTCCAGACAAGACTGAATGATGGAATTAGGATTTGACATAAATCAAAATCTTAAGGCTCTTCCTTTTAACCTCCTCAATTTCAAGGCTCAGAAGGCTTAAAATCTTGGCTGGGTATGGTGGCTCATGCCTGTAATCCCAGTACTTTGGGAGGCCGAGGCAGGTGGATCACCTGAGGCCCGGAGTTTGAGATCAGCCTGGCCAACAAGGTGAAACCCTGTCTCTACTAAAAATATAAAAATCAGCTGGGCGTGGTGGTGGGCACCTGTAATCCCAGCTACTCTGGAGGCTGAAGCAAGAGAATCGCTTGAACCCAGGAGGCGGAGGTTGCAGTGAGCCGAGATCATGCAACTGCACTCTAGCCTGGGCAACAGAGTGTGTCTTGGTCTCAAAAAAAAAAAAAAAAAAAAAAGAAGAAGAAGGCGGCTTAAAATCTTTGTTTCCAGTCTTCCGTGGCCCCAAATCACAAGATAAGTCCAGTCCAGCCACCAGTAAGGTATATACTCTCACCTGTAGGAGTGTCCCTTTCTTAGGAGAAAGGGGCAAAAAGGTTGCTGATCTCTTGGGAACAGCAGCTTCAGTGACAAAATACCCTAAAGGCAGAGGTGGAAATTCATTTCAGAAGAGAAATGAGGATGACAGAGACCACAGGCTACTTGTTATTCAAGGTATTATTTCAGTTTGCTTTGTTAATTTGGGAAGGACTGCTTTCGGCAAAAGGGGAAAAAATTAGTCTCCTTAGAGAATCATGCTTAGATTGTAAGAGCATTTTCTCCAGACAACTTTTTGGTTAATTGGGATACAACTATGAGAATGCAGAATTTACTTAGGTGCAAAGTCATGTTTGCTTTTTACACACCTTAAGATCCTAAATACAAGGGAACCTGTTTTTCAATTTCAATCATCTGCCCGATTCTGGTTCTACCAGTGGGTCTCTCTTTCTTCTTCCCTCCTCTAAGATCATCAAAACAATACTACCCAATGGCTTAAAAGCCCAAACACCTTTCTGTTTTTATCCTTCCCTCCAATTCTATCTGAAACATGTATCTCCTCCAACAGAGTGTGCTATTTTGGCTTGATGGAATGCAAGGTTTTATTTGCTGCCACTCTGTAGGACAGTAAGCATTCTGATTTAACTAGTTCTGGTAAAAAAAAAAAAAAAAGACACAAGAGGTTGCAAAGTGTTTCCACAAAATCCACAGGCGTGGAGAAAGGACTGCAAGGTTCAATTCAAAACACACGCTCCAGAGCCAACCCCAGTATTCGTCTATCCAAATGTCACACCTGTTTGTCCTTTGGCATGGGAATTAAGACTGACCAACTATGATGCCCAGTGCTAAAATGGGCAATTGCCGAGGAGGTCAGAAGGCGACTCAGCAGGAATGTCTCTATGCTCTGAAACTTGTGGTCTTTGCTTTAGTTTCCACTAGAGAAAACACCAAAGACATCCAAGGCCACCCTGTCCCCTGTCACCAGAACTTGCTGCTGGCCACTTCCAATCCATCTCATACCATTTGGAATTGATTGTGCTGTTTCTCTATCTTTGTAAAAAGAAGTTTCACTTATTTTGTGTCGAGAATTACAAGTGTGAGAGAGGCATCCTGTCTTCCACCAGTACTGTGTCCACCCCAAACTGGTCGGTACACTGCTTCACAGTGGCCAGGACACTCAGGAGCCGCTGATCCACGGCGTCCAGATGAGGATCAGAGAGCACTGGGGAGATGGGGTCATGGGCCATGGCAGATTTTAAGGCAGACTTTAGCACACCATTCTTTAGGTAGTTCAGTCTGTTCCAGGTAGAAACCCGAATGCTGGAAGAAAAAGTTATAGAACAAGTTACTTAAAACCTCTCATTATCAAACGGAATTTGAAAGCCTGCTAGGCAGACAAAAGTAAAAAAAAATTAGGTAAAATACTTTAAATCATTTTTGTTTTAGAATTACCACTACATAATGAGTAAGCAACATTACATGTTTTGATATTGTTTCTGTGTAACTAATCAGAGATATATACAGAGATTTACACACATGTTCACCACAGTGCTGTTTGTAACAGGAAAAATGTTAAACAATCTGAACGTCTAATGATTGGGAAATAGTTAAATTATGGTTCATCCATTGAAAGGAATACCATGCAGCCGTTAAAAACAATTTTGAAAATTTAGTGGCATGGGAAATGCCTATGGTATGATGCTGGGTGGGGGGAAAAGGTTGGAGGAAAACCCTGTTTCACTTCAAATCTGTAGGAAAACAAAATACACACACATGGATTGGAATGAAGTACACTACAATGTTAACAAGAGGATGTATCCTTAGACGTTAATGGGTACTATAAGCTTCCTTCTTCTTGTGTTTCTGAAGTCTAAAACAATTTCTCCTACGAAAAAATTATTTTAAGGATACCTATCTGCCTTAATTATTTCACCAACTGCTACCGTTTGAATGTCTGTCCCCTCCAAAATACATGTTGAAATTGCCATTGTAACAGTATCAAGGTGGAGTCTTTAAGAGGTCATTAGGCCATGAGTGCTCTGCCCTCATGGGTGGAACTAATGTTGCTATGAAAAAGCAAGTTCAAGGCCCGGAGAGGTGGCTCATGCCTGTAATCCCAACACTATGGGAGGCCGAGGTGGGCCCTGAGATTGGGAGTTCGAGACCAGCCTGGCCAACATGGTAAAACCCCATCTCTACTAAAAATGCAAAAATTAGCTGGGCATGGTGGCACGTGCCTTTAATCCCAGCTACTTGGGAGGCTGAGGCACAAGAATCATTTGAACCTGGGAGGTAGAGGTTGCAGTGAGCTGAGATTGCGCCACTGCACTCCAGCCTGGGCAACAGAGTGAGACTCCATCTCAAAAAAAAAAAAAAAAGGTGAGTTCAGCCCCTTGTTGCCCTCTCTCTTTGCCCTTTTGCCTTCTGCCATGTGACATGACAACACAGCAAGAAGTCCCTTGTCAGATGCTGGCACCTTGATATTTAACATTCCAGCCTCCAGAACTGTGAACCAAAATTTCTGTTCATTATAAATTACCCAGTCTGGCCAGGTATGGTGGCTCATGCCTGTAATCCCAGCACTCTGGGAGGCCCAAGGGGGCAGATCACTTGAGGTCAGGAGTTCGAGACCAGCCTGGGCCACATGGTGAAACCCCATCTCTACTACAAATACAAAAATTACCCAGGCATGGTGGTGAACGCCTGTAATCCCAGCTACTTGGGAGGCTGAGACAAGAGAATCACTTGAACCTGGGAGGTGGAGGTTGCAGTGAGCCGAGATCGCGCCACCGCACTCCAGCCTGGGCGACAGAGCAAGACTCCCTCTCAAAATATGATAAAATAAAATAAAACAAGTTACCCAGTCTGTGGTATCCTGTTATAGCAGCACAAAACAAACAAGACACCAACTATAGAGTATCTTTTATTTATCTGAGAAGAAAAGTTCTTAGCTCTCTGTGGGCAAAGTAGGAATTACTAGGTACGCAGAAATGTCTGATTCTGTAAAAGGCAGCCTGTTGTGCAACAATTTAAAAGCTAAGGAAGACTGTTGCATAAAGCATGCATGGAAGGGACAAACAGGCACAGACGGAGTACAGTTATTTTTTATTCTGAAATATATTACAAATGCCCAGAGCATCAGAGCTTCCTCTGTGACTAAGTTATCACGTTATTTCCTCTTAGCTCCAAATTCACTCTTCAAAATATGCTCTGCTGGCCAGGCACAGTGGCTCACGCCTGTAATCCCAACACTTTGGGAGGCCATGGTGGGCAGATCACCTGAGGTCAGGAGTTCCAGACCAGCCCCACCAACATGGTGAAACCCCATCTCTACTAAAAACACAAAAAATTAGCTGGGCGTGGTGGCGGGCACCTGTAATCCCAGCTACTCAGGAGGCTGAGGCAGGAGAATCACCCGAACCCAGGAGACGGAGATTGCAGTGAGCCGAGATCATGCCACTGTACTCCAGCCCGGGCGACAGAGCGAGACTCCATCTCAAAAAACCAAACAAAACCAAAATGTGCTCTGCTACAACGGATGGGATTCATTTAAGCATCTTTCCCCTAAAGCTTTCTCACTAGAGGGCGCTAAGAGCACACTGCAAGGGGAAGGGGCTCTCCAAATGCTTCTGTGGGTCGATAGTGGTGTTGGGGAGGCACAGAGGTCATCCAGTGAAGCCCTGTCTAGCCACATTCCCAGAAAGTGTGGGTCCTTGGTGACCTCAAGCCTTAGCCTGGCCTGGGGATAACTGTCCTGAGGCCCTCTCAACATGGAAACCAGAGATTTGAAGGTCATCTGCTCACCCTGGCCCCAATTCCCTCTGAAGGCCCACATGTGTGCCTCACTTGCAGCACAGAAGGTTCCTACTGGATTCTCTCTCTCCCTCTGCATGTCATGACACCAGCTATGGCTTGAATGTACACCCAGCCTGCACTCTGGAGAACTGCTTCTGGCTTGTTCAGCACCTGCAAACTAGCAAACTTCTCTGCTATCTGGTGGGTTGAGCTAAACCTTCTCCACTGAAGTCCAAACTCCAGTCATTGGGAGGGGATCCCCTTCCAAGTTTGTCCTTCCTTGGGTACTCTCCCTCAGCCCTAGTTTTCTTTTACAGTCACTCCTGTTATTGGAATTTAATAATTCTTTATATTGGGTTGGGCTCAGTGGCTCACGCCTGTAATGCCAGCACTTTGGGAGGCCAAGGCGGGCAGAGCACAAGGTCAGGAGTTCTAGACCAGCCTGGCCAACATGGTGAAACCCCGTCTCTACTAAAAATACAAAAATTAGCCAGGTGTGGTGACAGGCACCTGTAATCCCAGCTACTTGGGAGGCTGACTCAGGAGAATAGCTTGAACACGGGAGGTGGAGGTTGCAGTGAGCCGAGATCGCTCCACTGTACTCCAGCCTGGGTGACACAGCAAGACTCCGTCTCAAAAAAAAAAAAAAAACAAAAAAAAAAACAATTATTTATATTAAACACCTCTGTTTAACACACTGTGTCTTTTTTATCTCCTGATTGAACCAGACTGATAAAACTACTACGACAAAAACATCTTCAAAGACAAACGCACAATTCTTGATTGTATATATCACTACTTCCCATCATTAATAAAGACAATTAAAGACTGCCTGAGTAAACTGTTACTTTCTACAGAATTTTGTTGTTATTTAAAAAAAGAAAGAAGAGAAAGAGACTAGTTGCTAGGGCAGTTTTATGTGATATGATGTTGCTGGGAGCTGACCAGTATTAAGTGGTGCTTTTGAACTTGCTTTTCTATGAAGCTAAGCAAGGTGAATCCCAGCTGATTCTTCATGTGCATGCTCTAAAATTACACCAGGATGGTCGGGTGCGGTGGTTCACACCTGTAATCCTAGCACTTTGGAAGGCTGAGGCAGGTGGATCACTTGAGGTCAGTAGTTCCAGATCAGCCTGGCCAACATAGTGAAACCCATCTCTACTGCAAATACAAAAATTAGCTGGCTTTGGTAGCAGGTGCCTGTAGTCCCGGCTACTTGGGAGGCTGAGGCACAAGAATTGCTTGAACCCGAGAGGCAGAGGTTGCCATAAGCTGAGATTGCGCCGCGGCACTCCCACCTGGGTGACAGACGCAGATGCTGTCTCAAATTAAAAAAAAATAATAATAAAAAAATAAAATAATTTCAGGAATGATGAAAAGAAGCTTCTTAGACTTTAGCTCATTTTCTTGACTCGTTTTTCAATTTCTCTGTTCCCGGTTTTTTAAAAAAACCAATTACTATTTATTTTCTATTTTTGTGAGACAGAGTCTCACTCAGTCACCCAGATTGGAGTGCAATGGCGCAATCTCGGCTCACTGCAACCTCCGCCTCCCAGGTTCAAGCAATTCTCCTGTCTCAGCCTCCTAAGTAGCTGGAATACTGGTGCCTGCCACCATGCCCGGCTCATTTTTGTATTTTTATTAGAGACGGGATTTCGTCATGTTGGCCAGGCTGGTCTCAAACTCCTGACCTCAGGTGATCCACTCACCTCGGCCTCCCAAATTCCTGGAATTACAGGAGTGAGTCACTGTGCCTGGCCAAAATCAATTATTATTTATGGAAAAAGTTACTTTTGGTTTAATTTCAAACTGAAATATGCGAACCCCAGGTGGTATGTGATGGGTGAGTGAGAGGACTTGAAACCACAAGGTAACCAGGTGTAGTAACCAGGGATGCAGATTTTACTCAGTTTGTTTTTTGTTGTTTTTTTTTTTTGGCGGTGGGGTGGGGAGTATGGGTGATTATATTCTGCTATTAAACCAAACATAGACATGTATTACTGAATACATACACTCTTCTATTCATACAAAATTTGAGATGAATTCTGAGCTGTGGGTTATCTGCCTTCACTTTTCCCTGATATCCCATTTCAGGATCTCCAGAGGTTCATATCCCATTTCAGGATCTCCAGAGGTTCTAGGTTGGAGAAGTATGAAAAGCACGTCTCAGGTATCAGAAAGCCTGAGGGCCAAGAAAATGGATGTACTGTTACCTGAGCCTGGAAAGGAAGGCAATGCAGGCACATGTATTTGCTATGCACAACTTACATGCAACACTGATAGAGAGGGGCAAGAATGCTTCTTTCATCCAGCGAGGGGTTCCCAAAGCTGAAAATTAAATTAAAACTTAGTGAATTCAGTGGAAGTACCATTCTTTTCTTAGCATCAAAGCAATAGCAAATTCTATGTGAAACTGAACTGTGATCCTAGATAATTTCACGCTCCAGCAGCTCAAATCACTTAAATTGAAAACAAGCGGGGCATGACCAATTAGACACAGGATCCCTAACAGCCTGTACTAAAATATCTGACAACAAATATACTCATTTACAAGGGACCTTTTCCTGCCAAGATATTAGAAGGTACTGGAGCATAATTATGGTAAACACAGTGTGGAGTTCACAGACCAAAGGGAGAACTTGAAGACCCCTAAGCCTGCAAAGGTTTTAAGGACCAGAGGGAGAAATAAAGGCCATTTATATTAGATTCCCACAAACAAGCAGATGACCACTACTTGTAAAAAGAAGTCACACTTGTTCTACTCCCAAATTACCAATATCCTATTCCCTACAAGTAAGTATATGTACCGATTCAAATTGGAAAAACTGTTCACAGAGGCTGAGGAAACTGATTCACAGCAGATGCAAAAATTACCTTAGCAGCAATTCAGAGTTAGAAAAGGAGAACTGATTCTAGAAAACTGTCAACCTTTCCCTCTTTCCAGAGGTTCACCTTAATAGCTGGAGTCTGGTAGTTCTTAGTACAGTGTAGGTCCTCCAGTAATTCAAGGCAAAGGCAACTGCTATTGTCTGAATGTTTGTATCCCCCTGAAATTCGTAATCCCTGGTGTAACAGTCCAACAGTATTAAGAGGTAGGGCCTTTGGGAGATGATTAAGCCATAAGGGAAGAGCCCACATCAACAGGTTTAGTGCCCTTATAAATGAGGTCAGAGGGAGCATGTTCACCTCTTCTGCCATATGAGGACACATAGAAGGCACCATCTGAGGAACAGGCCCTCACCAGACACTGAATCTGCTGGCACCTTCATCTTAAGAGTTCTCAGCCTCTGAAACTAAGCAATACATTTCCAATGATTATGAATTACCCAGTCCAAGGGATTTTGTATAGCAGCCTGAATGGACAAAGCAACTATTTTGATATATACCAAATAACAAATATCATGTGTATCACAGGATGAGTGCTATGTGCTTTGCTGTAATGGGGTAGAGGGAGAGGCAGTGTTTGCTGGTCTTTCATTTTCTGTGGTCGTCACCATCTTTCGCGAAGCACAAGGTGCCTGGTGTTCAGTACAAGATGGTGGCATCATTAGCAAATGCTGCCCAAGCACTCTGCTGAGGAGCCATGTCTTAGCTTATTTCCAACAACCAATGTTAACAGTAGTGACCTAGGGCCTGGAAAATTCTGTACTCCAAGGAAGCATTCTATTTAGTAAGTATTTATTAAATGCAACTAAAAGGGTGGCACTACGCCTGTAATCCCAGCACTTTGAGAAGCCGAGGCGAGTGGAGCACTTGAGGTCAGGAGTTCAAGACCAGCCTAGCCAACATGGTGAAACCCCGTCTCTACTAAAAATACAAAATGAGCAGGTGCCTGTAGTCCCAGCTACTCAGGAGACTGAGGCTGGAGAATCGCTTGAACCCAGGAGGCAGAGGTTGCAGTGAGCTGAGATTGTGCCACTGCACTCCAGCCTGGGCAACAGAGCAAGATTCCATCTCAAAAAAAATTTTTTTTAAAAGTGTGGCACTAAAGTGGCCACCATGGAGAATGCAGAATATGAAATGGAAATACAATGTGCTCTCCAAATAGCTCAGGCCTAAAAAAATAAGGACATTCTATTTATTCAAAATGAATAAACTTTTCTTATTCAAGATAGAAGTAACTTGTCGTTATACATAAAATCCACACTAGGCAACAGCTCTTCTTCCCATGATAGCAAAAGTATGGGCCTAGACTAACATAAAAATAGCAAAACATCCTATCAAATAAATTAATTTTTTAATTGCAGGAACCTTTGGATAGAATAAATTTAATAACAAATTCCACACTCCATTACATCTGTATCTCTCAAGTTTCTAAACACCAAATATCATAGCCAAGAAAGAATGATGTAGGTAGTAACAAATGAATGACCCTGGTTTCCAGTTGTCTGAGAAGAGGCTCATAGAGTCTTAGACTCCTTGGAAAGAATTGCTTTTCCATTTTTTGAAGTACTGAGATCCCTGAGAGTAGAGAGAACGACAGGTACCAATAGCAAAGACTCCAAGTGGAAAAAGAAGGACGCCACCTATCAACTGTATTCTGGATGTTCTCCAGGATGCTCTGGAAAATGCCCTTCTTTCACACACAGAAACCCCTCCCTGACAAGGACAGTCCTGCTGGTCTCACCTTTTGGCATTATCAAGAAGGATGAGCATACTCGCGCCTTCATCATCTTGAAAGCTCTCATAGTGATGGCGGTCAGCATTGCCAATCAGGTAATCAAAGACAGCTGTGTCAATGATGTCCAAGAGGCGCGGGCCAGAGTCATAAGGGGATGTTTTCTTCACAGCATCACAGTAGCTCTCGTCATACTCCCACCTGGAGACAAACAGCATCACCAGCACTGAGTGTCAACACTGTACCTGGCACTGTTACATACAAAGAGAAGACAGAGTTCCTACCTACTGGGTTTGCCCCTGACTCCACAGTTCTTTTTACTCTTGGACAGAAGTGCTGGTTCCTTTACAGAATTGGCACCTGGCTAGGCACAGGGGAGAATTAAGTAATGGCTCATAGAAGCATTTACCTGGCCAATTTGCCTTCTCGGTAAGTCCTGCCCCATGGGTGACGGTGTTTCTGCAGAGGCCACACATCTGGAAGCCAAAGTGTGACAGATCCCTCCATTGTGTCTCCATCAGCACAAGCTGGTTCTGTTTCTCGGCAGTAATAGCACTTCCCATAAAAACAAGTATTGTTTCCTACAGGACAGAAAGGAGCCAAATACACTTAAGGAAATAATGAAGACTCCAAATTCTCTCCCAAATAATGCAGAACAGAGTAGCTAAGTAAATAGGCATGGTGAAAACAAAGACCCTGAGTTTACTATATTTCAAACACTTATTTTCCTGGATAGGTAATAAAAAAGCACACAGTATAAAAAAAAATTCAAAAAGTACAAAAGGATATACACCCAAAAGCAAGTTGCCCTTGCCTCCTGTATCCTTCCTACCCAGTCTCTCTCTCTGGCATCAACTACCATCACCAGGATCCTTCAAATTCACTTTGTTTGTTTTGTTTTTGTTCTTGTTTTGAGACGGGGTCTGGCTTTGTCATCCAAGCTGGAGTGCAGTGGCGTGATCTAGCTCATTGCAACCTCTGCCTCTGGGGCTCAAGACATCCTTCCATCTCAGCCTCCTGAGTAGCTGGAACTATAGGTGTATGCCTCCATGCCCAGCTAATTTTTTATTTTTCTGGTAGAGATGGGGTTTTGCCATGTTGGCCAGGCTGGGCTCAAATTCCTGGACTCATGATCTGCCCACCTCAGCCTCTCAAAATGCTGGGATTATAGGCATGAGCCACCATGTTCGGCCTCTAAACTCACTAATTTTTTTTTTTTTTTTTTTTTTTTTTGAGACTGAGTCTTGCTCTGTCACCCAGGCTGGAGTGCAGTGGCACAATCTTGACTCACTGCAACCTCCGCCTCCCAGGTTCAAGCAAGTCTCCCATCTCAGCCTCCTGAGTAGCTGGTATTACAGGCACATGCCACCACGCTTGGCTAATTTTTGTATTTTCAGTAGAGACATGGTTTCACCAATTGGCCAGGCTGGTCTCGAACTCCTGACCTCAGGTGATCCACCCACCTCGGCCTCCCAAAGTGCTGGGATTACAGGTGTGAGCTACCGCGCCTGGCCTGAACTCAACTTTAATTAAAGGAAAGTAACGTCCTCCTCTTCTTCATTAGGACTGAGATCTTGGCCAGAGTGCCCAGGGGAAGGCAAAAAGGTCAGGTACTAGGCCAAGTGTGGCCAAGAGTTTGGTTACATAGAGGGGGAGGTATAGAGGAAGGGGGGAAGTTGAGCAAATAAGTAGACAGACTGAGTGTAACAGTAACCAGGCTTCTCACCAGTGGAGAAGAGAGTTAAACATACAGAAAGAGAGAAAGCCAGGATAAATCCTGCAGTGGTGAATTAGAATTGGAAATACTAGTTTGAATTGATGGGTTTTTTGTTTGTTTGTTTTTTGTTTTGTTTTTTTTTGAGATGGAGTCTCTCTCTCTTGCCCAGGCTGGAGTGCAGTGGCGTGATCTCGGCTCACTGAAACCTCTGCCTCCTGGGTTCAAGCAATTCTCCAGCCTCAGCCTCCCGAGTAGCTGGGACTACAGTTGCATGCCACCACGCTAGCTAATTTTTGTATTTTTATTAGAGATGGGGTTTCACCATATTGGACAGGCTGGTCTCGGAACTCCTGACCTCATGATCCACCCGCCTCAGCCTCCCAGAGTGCTGGGATTACAGGCATGAGCCACTGTGCCAGGCCTGAATTGATGGGTTTAATACACAGATACAGAAAAAGATACGCCTGTATCCTTTTAATGTGAAGAAATAGCTGACTTCAGGCCTGGGTTAGGGAAAGTACAAGATGAGCCTGGACCACAGCATTATGCTAGTTGCAAGAAAGTGCTTGGAGAATGATGGGACCATTCTAAAATGACACAGGAACTAGTTTGTAGAGGTTCCCACTGGCCAAATGTGGAACAGTTTAAGCATCTGAATAATTATAAATGGTAATAAATTGTAGCTCATAGTGAGTTCATGGTGATATAAATAAACACATGAATGTGTGGAGGCGGGGGAGTTCTACCCTTCAACGGAATGACAACTAATAGGTCTAGAAGCAATGATAGAATGAAAAAAATCATTTGAAGGCCAGGAACTGTGGCTCACATCTGTAATCCCAGCACCTTGGGAGGCCGAGGGAGAAGGATCACTTGAGACCAGCCTGGACAACACAATGAAACCTTGTCTCTATAAAAATAAAAGTAAAAACATTAGCCAGGCATGGTGGCACATCCCTGTAGTCAAAGCCACTCAGGAGGCTGAGGTAGAAGGACTGCTTGAGAGCAGGAGGTTGAGGCTGCATTTGCAGTGGGCCATGATCGTGCCACTGCACTCCAGCCTGGGTGACAGAGACTCTGTTTCAAAAAAAATAAAAATATAAAAATTATCATTTGATGATACTGCTGAGAGAGAGCATTAAAAAAAAAAAAATCACCATTTGGCAACTATCATAATAAGTGAACTCCTGATCACTTGAGGTCAGGAATTTGAGACCAGCCTGGCCAACATGGTGAAACCCCATCTCTACTAAAAATACAAAATTAGCCGAGAGTAGTGGTATGCACCTGTAATTCCAACTACTCGGAAGGCTGAGGCAGGAGAATTGCTGGAACCTGAGAGGCAAAGGTTGCAGTGAGCTGAGATTGCGCCACTGCACTCCAGCCTGAGTGATAGAGCAAAACTCCATCTCGGGGGAAAAAAAAAAAAAAAAAAAAATTTGAGAGAGAGTATTTACATCTCATGTCACAGAAGGCTATCTGCCCTACGGATGAACTCCTATACAGCGATAAGACCAATGACACAGCAGAAAATGAGCAAAGGATATGCAAAGACAGTTAATAGAAAATACAAATAGCTCTCAAACAAAAAGATGCTACATATGAAATACACAAAATCAAAAGTTTAATAACATATTGTTGGTGAAGCTAGGAGAAAGAGTCACTCTCATATATTTCTATGGGAATATAAACTGGTTAAACATCTATATAGGATAATGTGGCCACACCTATCGCCCTTTGACGTAGCACTCCCATTTCTAGAAATGCTTGCTCATGTGTGAAATAATACGTATGGGGGTTCCCCAACCATTTTGGCACCAGGGACTGGTTTTGTGGAAGACAATTTTCCACAGACAGGGGTTGGGGGCTGGGTGGCAATGGTTTCAGGATGAAACTGCTCCATGTCAGATCATCAGGTATTAGATTCTCATAAGGAACGCGCAGCCTAGATCCTTCACGTGCGCAGTTCACAATAGGGCTTGTGCTCCTATGAGAATATAATGCTGCCACTGATCTGACAAGGAGCTGGTGCTGAGGCGGTAATGCTTGCTCACCCCTCACCTCATGCTGTGCGGCCCAGTTCCTACCATGACACAGACTGGTACTATTCCACAGCCCAGGGGTTGGGGACCCCTGACATATATACAAGGTAATTCTGGGCAACACTGGCTGTAAAAACAAAATACTGGAACAACATATAAGTCCAATAAAATTCTGGTTATATGAATTATGGTAAACCCAAATAATGGAACACTTTGTAGTGTAAAACAACAAGCTCATTGTACATGATACAGAGTTCTAGGATGTATTAAGTAAAAAGAGTAAGATGCAAAAGTATGCAAAGTGGGCCATATGTTGTATAAAATGGTAGAGATAGATAAAAATATATATTCATACACAAAAAGACATAAGGAAATTACTAATTAGAGGTTGCCACTCAGAGAAAGGGGAAGGAACTGGACGGACAAGAAAAATTTTCATTGAATTTCACAGAATTTTTTTTTTTTTTTTTTTTTTTGAGATACAATCTTGCTCTGTCTCCCAGGGTAGAGTGCAGTGGCATGATCTTGGCTCACTGCAACCTCTGCTT
>NW_012108975.1:23503-27458 GCF_000951045.1 Mandrillus leucophaeus | reverse complement strand
CAACTACTTGGAAGGCTGAGGCAGGAGAATTGCTGGAACCTGAGAGGCAAAGGTTGCAGTGAGCTGAGATTGCGCCACTGCACTCCAGCCTGAGTGATAGAGCAAAACTCCATCTCGGGGGAAAAAAAAAAAAAAAAAAAAATTTGAGAGAGAGTATTTACATCTCATGTCACAGAAGGCTATCTGCCCTACGGATGAACTCCTATACAGCGATAAGACCAATGACACAGCAGAAAATGAGCAAAGGATATGCAAAGACAGTTAATAGAAAATACAAATAGCTCTCAAACAAAAAGATGCTACATATGAAATACACAAAATCAAAAGTTTAATAACATATTGTTGGTGAAGCTAGGAGAAAGAGTCACTCTCATATATTTCTATGGGAATATAAACTGGTTAAACATCTATATAGGATAATGTGGCCACACCTATCGCCCTTTGACGTAGCACTCCCATTTCTAGAAATGCTTGCTCATGTGTGAAATAATACGTATGGGGGTTCCCCAACCATTTTGGCACCAGGGACTGGTTTTGTGGAAGACAATTTTCCACAGACAGGGGTTGGGGGCTGGGTGGCAATGGTTTCAGGATGAAACTGCTCCATGTCAGATCATCAGGTATTAGATTCTCATAAGGAACGCGCAGCCTAGATCCTTCACGTGCGCAGTTCACAATAGGGCTTGTGCTCCTATGAGAATATAATGCTGCCACTGATCTGACAAGGAGCTGGTGCTGAGGCGGTAATGCTTGCTCACCCCTCACCTCATGCTGTGCGGCCCAGTTCCTACCATGACACAGACTGGTACTATTCCACAGCCCAGGGGTTGGGGACCCCTGACATATATACAAGGTAATTCTGGGCAACACTGGCTGTAAAAACAAAATACTGGAACAACATATAAGTCCAATAAAATTCTGGTTATATGAATTATGGTAAACCCAAATAATGGAACACTTTGTAGTGTAAAACAACAAGCTCATTGTACATGATACAGAGTTCTAGGATGTATTAAGTAAAAAGAGTAAGATGCAAAAGTATGCAAAGTGGGCCATATGTTGTATAAAATGGTAGAGATAGATAAAAATATATATTCATACACAAAAAGACATAAGGAAATTACTAATTAGAGGTTGCCACTCAGAGAAAGGGGAAGGAACTGGACGGACAAGAAAAATTTTCATTGAATTTCACAGAATTTTTTTTTTTTTTTTTTTTTTTGAGATACAATCTTGCTCTGTCTCCCAGGGTAGAGTGCAGTGGCATGATCTTGGCTCACTGCAACCTCTGCTTCCCGAGTTCAAGTGATTTTCCTGCATCAGCCTCCCAAGTAGCTGGGATTACAGACGAGCACCACCACACCTGGCTAATTTCTGTATTTTCAGTAGAGACGAAGTTTCACCATGTTGGCCAGGCTGGTCTCAAACTCCTGGCCTCATGTGATCCTCCTGCCTCAGCCTCCCAAAGTGCTGGAGTTAAAGGCGTGAGCCACCACACCCGGCCTGAATTTCCCTGAATTTTGAATTGTGTGAATCCATTACTGATTCAAAAAAAATTCAAAGCCCTAAAACAAACAAAATATTGCCTGGTATAGGAAACCTGTTTCCTACAGGATAAAATACAAACTCTTGAGTTTGGTAAATAAGAATCTTTATAACTGGAAGGGAGAATGTGGAGTCTGAGGTCAGGTTCCTGGGGTTAACATTTAGACTAGTTTAATCATGAGATTGCAAGACTCTGGGCATGTAATTTAGTCTCTCTAAGCAACTTCTGTAAAATGGAGACAACAATACTACCTCCTCCACCACTAGGTTGTGAAGAGTAAATGAGGCAATCCATGGCGGCAATGCTTAGCACAGTGCCTGACATATTGTCAGACACCAATTGATGCCAGCTACTTATTTTTAATAACATGGTTCAATCTACCTTTCCAGAGTTCAATATCCCCATTTCAGTGCCATGAACTGAGGCTTTGAATCTCTATTTCCTGGATTGCCAAACTTTTAAAAACTGGTCTTCTGACCACCTCAGTCTCCATGCTCTCCTTGGGTGAACTACCAACTGTGACAATAAAATATGTGGCTTCAGCCAAGCCTTTTCTCCTAAACTGTAGGCTTTAGCTCCTAAATGATTAGTCTACACTTACTCCTGGATGTTCCTGTCAAGGAAACAAAATATCCAAAATTAAATTCATTATCTTTCTCTGCTCCACCTCCCTAAATATGCTCCTCTCCCTACATTCCTAAAATAGTTAACAGCTCCACTAATCACTTGTCATCCAATCCAGAAACCTAGGAGTCATTCTTAATTTTTTATTCTCTCTCAATTGCTCTCCCAGCCCAAATGTTCACCAAATTCTTTCCATTCCAATTCTTGAATAGCTCTTAAATCTTTCTATTCCCTGTCCCTGCTTTAGTTCTCTTATTACATATGATTTCACAGCACTCCCAGAGTGCTCTCAGCTCTTCATTCTCCCCTTCCCAATGCACCCTTGACAATGCTGCCACAATTTGCTCTTGAAATTCATATCTGATTTTTCCATATTCGAACTCTTTTAATGGCTTTCTAGTGCCTAAAGAGAAAGTCTCAACTCCTAAGCATGGTACACAGGCCCTCCAGTGACACTGTCCTGACCAGCTGTCTTCCTCACTGGCCAGCCCCACATATCCTTTCCTTCAGCTAAACAGCACAGTCTCCTGAGCTTGTTGCTTTTCTCTCATTGCTCATCACCTCTGTCCATGCTCTGTCCTCTTCCTGGAACAGGGTCAACTCATAGGGCCTGTAAGCTCGATGGGAACAAAATTACATCTTTATTTTCACTAACTTCTACTAAAAATTAGCATCTCCTTCTATTATGATGGCAGGGAGCAAACCGTCATGGGACTTTGTCTCTACAAGAAATCACAGATTTTTCACATCATACTAGCATTGTTGCAGATAATCTCAAAATACTGTTTATAATCATAGTTTGAAATCACAATAGTGACTAATCTCTGATAGAGCTTATTTAATGTGTTAAACAACAAAGCACATATTACTGTATCTAAACTTGCTTTTTAAAATTTTTGATACTGAAATTATACTTCAATATTATTGGTTTCATTTATAAGTCTATGTATTTTAATTTATGTATGTATTTAAAACCTTTATTTTTAGAAAGGATCCATAAGCTTCTCCAGACTGCCAAAGGTATCTATAGCACAAAAAATGTTAAATACAAACCCAAAATATTCTTTCCCACTGTATCTACCTAAGGGACTGCTATTTTCCCTTTAAGACTTGGTTAAAATATCACCTTCACTAATTAACTGTCATCCTGGCCATAACTTCTAGGCCACCTCCCTATTCCCACTCCCATCCCCACCACCACAGTCCACAGACTCTTTGTACATGTCTGGCTCCCCCATTAGACAAAGATCCTTGAAGATAGGAAGGTCATTCAGTTTTGCATATTCAGCACTTAGCTCAGCGCCTGTCAAACAGAAGTGAAATAAAGTTGTACTGAATAAATAAAGACTATAAACTAATGAAAGATTTTAGAGTCTTAAAATCTGAGTTTGGATCCTGGCTAACAATTAGTAGTTTTGTGACTTTGGGAAAGTCATTAGCCACTTCTAAGCCTCCACTCTCAGGTATAAAATGTGGGCAACACTTTACCTACTTATTGCATGCTATCATCAAAAGGATCAGATGAAGTAACAGTGTGAACATACTTGTGTAGGTTGCTGGGGCTACATAGATTTTAGTTATTCTTGTATTATATACCAACTTACTTAATATTATTATATCAACTTACTTAATAATACATTTTAAAAATTGCAACAAGAGAATGAAATGACAAGTTATACATTTGAAGAAAATATTTTCTTTCTTTTTTTTTTTTTTTTGAGACAGAGTCTCACTCTGTCACCCAGGCTGGAGTTACAGTGGCATGATCTCAGCTCACTGCAACCT
>NW_012108975.1:19220-20068 GCF_000951045.1 Mandrillus leucophaeus | reverse complement strand
ATTTTAGGAAAGCATTAGAAAAAAAATGGAACCCAAACTCACATATGGGTTCAAATCTTTAAATAAAACAGCACATTGATTAAAAAAAAAAAAAAAAGCAGACTGATCTAAAAGGATAAACCCACAGAGCAAATTAAATAAATAATGTGAAGATACCTCTAATAATCTAAAAGGTTGAAAACAATAATTTATTTTTAAAAATGAAATTTCCTGGCTAAAAAATATACACTAACTGAACAAAAGTTGGAGAGGCAGAATTTGGAACACACAGAAAATTTATAATGAAGAAAATAAAAATCACCTATAATTCCACAACCCCAAAATAATTACAGGTACTGACATTTTGGCATATCAGCATGTTTTCCCTCTAAGTGTGGGTATATAAACACACACTCACACTTATGTATACACATACAATTGAGATTACATCGTAAGCAGTTTTATATCTTGCTTTTTACTCATCATTGTATCATGAACCTTTTCCCAGTCATTTGAAAGCCTTTACAAATGGGTATTGTTTAGGGCTTCTGATTCTGTCCTAAACCCAGTCTTAGAAAAACCACAAAGGCAAGTCAACAGATTTGTCAAAATAACATAGAAATCCAGAGATCCCCCCTGAGGTAAGGAAAGGTGGTTAAATCTGACTGTAATGAAGAAATAGCAACCCAAAGCAAAAAAGTATCAGGATCCACAAATGAAAAAGGTTGGGAAGCGTTTTTTGTGTGTGTGTGTTTGTTTGTTTGGTTGGCTGGTTGGTTGGTTGGTTTTTGAGTCTCACTCTGTTGCCCAGGCCGGAGTGCAGTGGCATGATCATAGCTCCCTGCAGCCTGGAACTCCTGGGCTCAAGT
>NW_012108975.1:0-16850 GCF_000951045.1 Mandrillus leucophaeus | reverse complement strand
GATCTGCCCACCTCGGCCTCCCAAAGTGCTGGGATTACAGGCATGAGCCACCATGTCCAGCTGGAGAAAGTATTTTCAAAAGACATATCTGACAAAGGACTGTTAGCCATACTATACGAAGAACGCCTAAAACTTGACAGTAAGAAAACGACCAACCTAACTTAAATATGAGCCAAAGACCTTAACAGACACCTCAACAAAGATATACAGATGACAGATAAACATATGAAAAGATGCTCTACATTATATGTCATCAGGGAGATGCAAACTAAAACAATGAGATACACCTATTAGAATAGTCAAAATCCAAAATATGACATCAAATGCTGCCAAGGATGAGGAGCAACAGGAACTCCCACTCTCTGCTGGTGGGAATGCAAAATGGTACAGCCACTTTGGAAGACAGTTTGGCAGTTTCTTACAAAACTAAATGTACTCTTAATATAATCCAGAAATCACACTCCTTGGTATTTACCCAAAAGAGCTAAAAACTTATGTCAATACAGAAAGCTATACACAGAGGTTTATGACAGCTTTATTCACAATTACCCAAACATGGAAGCAACTAAGATGCCATTCAATAGGTAAATGGATAAACTGTGGTACATCAGACAATGGAACATTAGTCAGCAATAACAAGAAATGAGAAATCAAGCCATGAAAAGACATGGAGGAACCTTAAATGTATATTATTAAGTGAAAGAAACCACTCTGAAAAAGCTATATACTGTGATTCAACTATGAAACATTCTCGAAAAGGCAAAATTATGCAGACAGTAAAAAGATCAGTAGTTGCAAGCGGATTGGAGAGAGGGGTGGAGAATGATGAATAAGTAGAACATAGAGGATTTTTAGACCAGTGAAAATACTCTGTGTGATACTATAATGATATATACATGTCATTAAACATTTGTCCAAACCCACAGAATGTGCAACACCAAGAGTGAACCCGAATGTAAACTATGGACTGTGGGTGATTATGATGTGTCAACGTGGGCTCATCAATTTTAACAACGGTACCACTGTGATGTGGGATGTTGATAATGGGTGAAACTATGCGTGTGAGGGGCAGGGGTTATTTGGGAAATCTCTGCACCTTCCTCTCAGTTTTGCTGTGAACCTAAAGCTGCTCTAAAAACAATAAAGTCTTAAAAACACAACAATAACAACAAGGTGATGCTGAGGTCAGATGATTATTAAAAACTTCACCTCCAGTCAAATCCCTCTACCCGCCCTATTACTTTCCAGTCTTTATGCCCTTGTTCTCATTAATATTCCCATTATTTTGCCAATGCCCTTTCCTCTTTGCTGCCTTGGTAACTCATACTGGTTCTTCAATACTCAGTTCAAGTGTTAATAACCTCCTCTACAAACCCTCTGCTTTTCCCTTCCCCACACTTCATACAATGTATGAGTTAACCATTCGTGAGCCTTTGAAGAGCAGGTACCCTGACTTATTCTTCTTGGACTCTTTCCCTCAATCCCAGCACCCACCAGGAATTCATGTTTGCTAAGCATAAAATTGAACAACCAAAGGTAATTAGAAAATATCTGATACAATATCTAACACTGTATGCTTTTGGTTATCTATAAGAAAAGTACAGCCCAAGCCTTATAAGTTGAAATTCTGAATGATGAATCTGTCATAAGTCCTTTAAATATTCAGTTTTTCCTCATTTTAAATGTAAATCCACTCACTCTAGCAAAAAGCAAGGTGAAGTTCATCTTGCAATGTCTGTTTCAACAGTCACGCCCTAATGCAGAGCACTGTATCACTGAAAAAGAGTCAAGGTGAAGAGGTGGAAACAAGAAACCACAGCCCTTTTGGATTCTTCCCATTCTCATCTTGCTCACAAGAACAGGAGTGAGAATTTTAGCTCAGATCTCTTACCTCAGAGTTAAGATAATGGAAAACAGAGGCCAGGGGCAACATAGCCAGTTTCAGGCACGATGAGTTATAGGTTAACCCTTGAAGAAGTAGTAGGCCTATTGATCTTCCAGGTCCAAATACAACCTTACAAAAGAATTTCTGAGCCTCCCAAAGAGTTGCCTTAAGATTTCCTCAATTCTAAGGAGATGGAGACAGTTTCCAAGAAAACATATATATACACATATGTAAAAACAACTGAGCCAATGATATACAAACAATAACCAATTTAGGCCAAATTCTGAGTTTGAGACTTAATAGCTCTAAGAGAAAGCAGAAGGAAATAATCACCTGCTTTCACTATCACTAAATTACCTCACTTCCTATGTCACAGACAACACAAGAGTACACAGGAAAATTTCAATTTCCTGCCATCTCCTTTAGATTCATTTTCCCAAATAACGTGAGAGCTGGTTGTCTGATTTGCTTTTGTATTCCCTTAAGTTCTTTAATTCCTAAAAGTCAGAAACCAGCTTGCTCAACAATGCCCCATTTTAACTTATTAATCACTCCCCTATATAAATGTCCTCTACAATCTTCTTACCTACAGTTAGGAAGGTGCTCAACAGCTGCTCCGTGGCAACAGGTTTAATCTCTGTCCGAAGATTAACAAATCTGCCAACCACCAAGGGGGCTCGGCGGAAACCCAGAATCCTGGTTTGGAAGATTGAAAAATAGAAGAGAAAAATCTTAGGGGATGTTTTTTAAATAACAGTCTTAAAAATTACAGTTCATCACGTCAAATGTGTAAAGGGTTTTAGCTAGTAGGTAAATCTAATTTTTTCGAGGCACATATTTTTAGGAATTTAATGTCAAGGTGTGTGTAATTTATTTTAATATACACTTCAGTAAAAAGAATAAGACAAATCTGATAAAATGTGAACAACTGTTAAATCTACAGAGTGGGTATATGGGCTCATTATACTATTTCTACTTTTGTAGGTTAGAAATTTTTTCATAATAAAAATTAAAAATAGATTTTAGGAAAGCATTAGAAAAAAAATGGAACCCAAACTCACATATGGGTTCAAATCTTTAAATAAAACAGCACATTGATTAAAAAAAAAAAAAAAAGCAGACTGATCTAAAAGGATAAACCCACAGAGCAAATTAAATAAATAATGTGAAGATACCTCTAATAATCTAAAAGGTTGAAAACAATAATTTATTTTTAAAAATGAAATTTCCTGGCTAAAAAATATACACTAACTGAACAAAAGTTGGAGAGGCAGAATTTGGAACACACAGAAAATTTATAATGAAGAAAATAAAAATCACCTATAATTCCACAACCCCAAAATAATTACAGGTACTGACATTTTGGCATATCAGCATGTTTTCCCTCTAAGTGTGGGTATATAAACACACACTCACACTTATGTATACACATACAATTGAGATTACATCGTAAGCAGTTTTATATCTTGCTTTTTACTCATCATTGTATCATGAACCTTTTCCCAGTCATTTGAAAGCCTTTACAAATGGGTATTGTTTAGGGCTTCTGATTCTGTCCTAAACCCAGTCTTAGAAAAACCACAAAGGCAAGTCAACAGATTTGTCAAAATAACATAGAAATCCAGAGATCCCCCCTGAGGTAAGGAAAGGTGGTTAAATCTGACTGTAATGAAGAAATAGCAACCCAAAGCAAAAAAGTATCAGGATCCACAAATGAAAAAGGTTGGGAAGCGTTTTTTGTGTGTGTGTGTTTGTTTGTTTGGTTGGCTGGTTGGTTGGTTTTTGAGTCTCACTCTGTTGCCCAGGCCGGAGTGCAGTGGCATGATCATAGCTCCCTGCAGCCTGGAACTCCTGGGCTCAAGTGATCCTCTCACCTTAGCCTCCCTGTTAGCCAGGACTACAAACACATGCCTAGATTGGGAAGTATTTTTTTCTCCCCATTGAAAATTGCCAAGCCCAAGAACAACAGCCAGTTTAGCATTGAAGGGCAATGTTACTGTAGCACTTGAGGCTGGCTACAGTGACACTTAACAAAAGTGACAGGAGGATTGGCAAGAGAACATCTTTCAGACTTTGAGGTAGGGAAGGACTTTTAAATACAAGACTCCCAAAGCACAAGTCACAAACTGAAACATTATAGTTAGTTACCATCAAAAGTACACAAGTACTCTAAGTTAACAAATAGGTGTCCTGCTGTGAAAAGACAAACTTTGCCAGTAATGGGGAAATACAAAATAGCAATGAAATAACAATGAAATATCACTTTACATATATATCAACAAAACTTACTGTGTTGGGTAATACAAAACACTGGTACAGAAATGAGGAATTTTATGCCTGTTGGTGTCCAACAAACAGGATGGGGGGGTTGGGGATGAAGAAAAGAGGCAAACAGATAAGGTCTTGGAAAGCCTGATTCTAGTGTGCCATTAAGTGAGGAGTAGGATTTATCCAACTGTACACCACTAGGTCTTAAAAGGGGCAGCAAAAATTCATGGTATTGTACACATGTATCTAAGCTTTTCCATATCAATAGATGTTTAGGTTACAACCAGTTTTTCACTACTGAAAATGCTACAGCTAAGACTGTTGTATATATATCTTTGAGTTTTGTATTCTTTCTCTAGGGTACTTCCTAGAAATGTCTTAGATATGTGTATAAAAAAGCAGTTATTTGTTCAAACGATATAAACATTCCTTAATGTTGATACATTTATCCTTAATTTTGATATACAATGCTAGGGTTCTTAACAAAAAGACTGAAACAATTAACAATGCCATAAGCAGCATATGAATCTCAATGTATTCCTCCCAATAAAGTATTATCTTTTTTTTAAGCTTTGCCATTTTCAACAGGTAAAAACAGTATCTCAACTGAATTTTAAAAAATTTCTGGTGAGGATGTACTTCCCCCTGCCCCCACATATTTATTAGCAATTGATAGTGTTTGTGCTCTTAACCCATTTTCTAACAGAGTTTTAACATACATATATAGATTTGTATAAACACATATTAAGGCTATTAATACACAGATTATATTAGATTCAAGTGTTTTCTCCGTTTGTTGTTTGCTTTTAAATTTTGTTTGCTGTTTCTTCTGTTCATTATTTTATTTAGTCAAGACTATTGAATTTGTGATTTTTATGTTACTGCTTTTATGTTTACAAAATCCTAATTCAGAAAAAGACAAACATATCATCTTTTTTTTTTTCTGGTTTCCTTATAAATTCATTTTTAGGCTGAGCGTGGTGACTCATACCTGTAATCCCAGCACTTTGGGAGGCTGAGGTGGGCAGATCACCTCAGGTCAGGAGTTCCAGACCAGCCTGACCAACATGGTGAAACCCCGTGTCTACTAAAAATACAAAAAATTAGCTGGGTGTGGTGGCATGTACCTGTAGTCCCAGCTACTCCGTAGGCTGAGAAAGGAGAATCGCTTGAACCCGGGAGGTGGAGGTTGCAGTAAGCCAAGATCAGGCTATTGCACTCCAGTCTGGAGGACAGAGTGAGACTCTGTCTCAAAAAATTTTTTTATTTATTATTTTATTTTATTTTATTTTATTGAGACAGTGTCCCACTCTGTTGCTCAGGCTGGAGTGCAATGGTGTAATCACAGCTCACTGCAGCCTCGATCTCCCAGGCTCAGGCAATCCTTCCTCCTCAGCCTCCCCACTAGTTGAAACTACAGGAACACACCACCACACTCAGCTAATTTTTGTATTTTTTTTTAGTAGAAACGGGGCTTTACCATGTTGCCCAGGCTGGTCTGGAACTCCTGGGCTCAAGTGATTCACCCACCTCAGCCTCCTAAAGTGTTGGGATTACAGGCATGAGCCACTGCATCAGTCATAAATTAATTTTTTAAAACAAATATTGTGAGCAATTTCTTTTAAAGTTGGCCAATATGGCCTGATGAAAGAACTGGTTAGCAGAGTAACTGGGATACCAGACAATTCAGCTGCAAGGTTCTTGACTAGTAACCTGCTGGGGAAAAAAAAAAAAAAAAAATAGAATTTTCCTAGTTAACTTACAAACTTATAATTCACATCTATTTTCTTTCTTTCTTTTTTTTTTTAAAGACAGAGTCTCACTCTGTCGCCCACGCTGGAGTGCAGTGGCACGATCTTGGCTCACTGCAACCTCTGCCTCCCAGGTTCAAGTGATTCTCCTGCCACAGCCTCCCAAGTAGCTGGGACTACAGGTGCCTGTCACCACGCCCAGCTAATTCTGTGTATTTTAGTAGAGACAGGGTTTCACCATGTTGCCCAGGCTGGTCTCGAACTCCTGAGCTCATGCATTCTGCCCACCTTGGCCTCCCAAAGTGCTGGGATTACAGGCGTGAGCCACTGCGCCCGGCCCTTTCCTTTTGTAATTATTCTGGTTTTTGAAGCTGTGCATAGTTTGTATAAAGAACAATAAAACTCATATTTCACGCTATATGTTTCCAGCACATGGGGATAAGTCAGCATTACTTACTTAAAACAAATACATAACAAAACAACAGGACGGCTAGGCCCAATTAATGACTAGTTCAATTCAGATATTTAAGTTCAAAGTTTATTTACCAAGAATATCTTCACTGATGATAATAACAGAGCAGGCCAGAAATGAAATGGCCTAAAGAAGCACGGAATTAAAATACTTTAGTATTCCCAGTGCCAACCAAATTATGAGACTCATACAAGTGTAATGGAACTAGTCAATTAGCTATCTAAAAGGGGTAACAAGTTACTTATTAGTGTTGCATCCTTTTGAAGGAGTCCATGAGTCCTCTTCAAGATATTTGAAAGTAAACAAAATGAACATAACCTGCTGTGATCATACGTACCTGTCCAAGTGAAAGGCTGCTACCTCTGCATTGTGTCTATCATAACCGGCATATGGTTCCCCTTCCACCACATAGTCTCGGCTATACCTGCAAAGTGAATGGGAAGCACAGATGTATACATGGATTACACCAGTAACAGGTGACAGCACAAGTGGTAGAATACAAGCTTTAGCAAGCCTGATTCTGCTATAGTCACCTTCTCTGTCAACCCTGAGAACAACTGTGGATTAGCATGAATTGCCGGTAGATGGAGTGAAGATGAGGTAGAGAAGGAAACTAGAATTCTCTATCTACGTCAGCGATCATTCTAAGAACAAAACACGGAAGATGTCATTTTGCCCCACTAAAGGGCTTTTGATGTAGTTTAAGTACAGATACAAGGTAGTTTTCTAGAAGACAAGGACTGTCTTTGTACCACCAGCACACTGTTATTAAGCACACAGTTGGTGCTTAATAAATGTCTACTAAAACGTTTATTAGACTGACCTGAAGAAATGAAGAAAAACGTGTAATTAAAACTTTTGCTGGCCAGGCACGGTGGCTCACACCTGTAATCCCAGCACTTTGGCAGGCCAAGGTGGGTGGATCACTTGAGGTCGGTAGTTCAAGACCAGCCTGGCCAACATGGTGAAACCCTGTCTCTACTAAAAAATACCAAAATTACCCGGGTGTGGTGGTGAATGCCTGTAATCCCAGCTGCTCAGGAGGCTGAGTCAGGAGAATCACTTGAACCTGGGAGGCAGAGGTTGCAGTGAGCCGAGACTGTGCCACTGCACTCCAGCATGGGCAACGGAGTGAGGCTCTGTCTCAAAAAACAAAAAACTTTTGCTTACCAGAATGGCTGTGGCAAAGCTTATAAGAGAAATTTAAATTTGGGGGAAAATGGTCTGATATAACTCAATCTTTATTAATGGGAAGGTAATGGTGCTTTTGAAAGAAGTTGTTTGAATAACCATTCTTGTTCTTTTTTTTAAGTTTATGATGTACAAGGAGTCCTGGACTGGCAGTGGGAAGTGGGTATGGCTGCCATTACTTGACTGGGTAAGCTTGAGCAAAACTTTTCTCTTCTCTGGGTCTCAGATTCCTTATTTACAATATTAGGGGCTGGACTAAGAAGTAATTTCTAAGGTCTCTTTCATCTCAAACTGCATTCTGATGATTTTCTATCATATGCATGACATAAGCAAAGGATAATGAAGACTGGCATATTTCTTTCTACTAATCATTTTAAAAGATAGAATTTAAATGTGTTAATTGGGAAGAAAAAAAGCACTTAATTCACCTATGTTCTCTACTGGTCTCCTGCATTTCCCGAATCTAAAGGAGACCTTTTAGACTTTACAATGGACCTATGAAATAGAAATCAATTGAGACTGATATGGAGAAGAAAAGTTCCACTAAGGATAGTTGGCTCTCCCATGCTAAAACAGCAATAGGGAAGTGGAAAACAGTATAAAAGGCAGTGAACCTCAACTTAAATGACCTTAGAATATACAGTGAAATCATCTCCACGAAACCTATCTTCAAGGCAAAATGATGAAGCATTTGTTAGAAGACAGCCACGTTGATCACCATCTGGTTGCGCACCAGTTTCTTCTTAGCATGGTCAATATACCCAAATGTATTTGTTTGTTTGTTCCTAGTGCAAAGGATTACTTAGGAATAATTTTTAAAAAGGTTTATATTAGCTCCCTCTAAATTAAAAGTCAAATTTGAAATACCACTGCAGCAAAAAGCTGACACTATTCAGGTACTGTTCTCTCTACTACAGATGTAGGCTATCCTTGAATACTTTATTTTTAGTACTCCAGGGCAGCCACAGGAAGGTATGTGGTGAAGTGCAGTACGTTCCTTTCAGTGAAACATTAGAGAGCTTTCCAATCCATCTAAAGGCTGCTCGGAGTAAAATGCAAAAGCTTAGAGAAATACAGGAACTTCGGGAGTGGGCAGGAGAGGAAAAGACGGCGGGAAGAGAAAAGGAGTAAGAATCAAAAGAACTACATTGAAGTCAGGCCTGAATCCTTAGCACATGTTTTGGTTATATGAAATACGGAACTCTGGATGTCATTTTTCTCACCTGTAAAATGGACAGTTGAACTAGCTGATCTCCAAGGTCCCTTTTAGTACTTCCTAAGATTACTCATTCACTTCTACGTAGCCGCTCCTAGGCCCCTGCCTTCTTGTTCTTTTTCCAACATAACTGCCGTTTTTGCCTGTGAAAATCAATTACTTCTAGAATGGAAATAGCTACATTAAAAAAAAAATTACCCTTACTTACAATGTAAGGCAAAATGTGTAAATAAAAGTGTCACTGTATTCCTATATATATCATCTACCTATACTGTACACAACTTGTATCCCTGAGAGTAGGACATGGATAACCAGGCTCCAGAAATGTTAAAACCACAAGTGGCTATTAGAGAAAGGACTTAGATTCTCTTCTTACCAGAGAGTGATCCATCTTAAGCCACTGACAGAGCAGCAAAATTCATACAGTAACTGCCAATAAATCATTCCTATCCTTCTGCTGAAGGACATCAGAGTCTGACCAAGGACATTAATCTTCACTTACACCAGGACAAAATAGCCTCTGAAGCCCTTGGGGTCAGAACAGCATTTTGCTGGGTGTTTAGGGACTAGAGTCAATTTCTGCAAGCACTTAAACTTACACCCACTTTCCCCAGCCTGCGATAGTTGCTGATATAAAGCAGCACAAGTCAGTATGTACACCGACTAAGAAAGTTAACACCTATGGCAGGGGCCGAAAAAAACCTTGCTGAGTTGGAGAGGAGAGTGCCCTGGAGCTGGGAGTGGACACAGGCTGTTCAGGAGGTGATGGGGGAGCACGGGGCCAGAGTTTGACAGAAACAAAGAGCAAAGGTAGGATAATGCTGAGCAGAGAGAGGGAGACCAGACAGTCAGGGGCTTGACCTTAGGCTGTGGAGGCTGGGTTTTGTCTGGTGGGCAATGGGAAGTCCCTGGATGGTTTAAAGCTGGGGAACAAAGTGATAATATGAATCTTCTGGGGAAGAACGGAAGTGGTTTCCAGGATGGTCTGGAGGAGGGAGGTAATGAGAAGGCTGCAGTGGTAGTAAGAGATATAAGATGAAGCAAGAAGTGACTAAGGTTATGCATTTATCTGTTGCTACCTCCCCTACTCATCAGTCTGGCCTCTCCTCCCTCCACTTACATCTTGTCCGAACATTTCAAGCCTATGCTGCAAAGTACCTGGTTTAACACTGCACACTCTTGGGAATATCTGTCTTCTAACACACTTCCTGCTGTCCCATCTCCCCTTCAATTCCCTAGTGTACAAGTGGTGGGTGTGACGAGGATCTCATTTTTTTTTTTTTTTTTTTTGAGACGGAGTTTCACTCTTGTTGCCCACGCTGGAGTGCAAATGGCACGATCTCAGCTCACTACAACTTCTGCCTCCTGGGTTCAAACGAATCTTCTGCCTCAGCCTCCAGAGTAGCTGGCATTACAGGCACGCGCCTGGCTAATTTTTTGTATTTTTAGTAGAAATGGGGTTTCAGCATGTTAGCCAGGCTGGTCTCGAACTCCTGACCTCAGGGGATCCACCCACCTCGGTCTCCCAAAGTGCTGGGATTACAGGTGTGAGCCCCTGCATCCAGCTGGATCTCCTCTTATTTAAACACAAAATGCTCACAACTCATCTCTTTATTTTATTTTATGTTTTTGAGATGGAGTTTTGCTCCTGTTGCCCAGGCTGCAGTGCAATGGCGCAATCTCGGCTCACTGCAACCTCTGCCTCCCAGGTTCAAGTCATTCTCCTGCCTCAGCCTCTTGAGTAGCTAGGATTACAGGCACACACCAAACGACTGGCTAATTTTTTGTATTTTTAGTAGAGATGGGGTTTCGCCATGTTGGCCAGGCTGGTCTCGAACTCTTGACCTCAAGTGATCCGCCCACCTCGGCCTCCCAAAGTGCTGGGATTACAGGTGTGAGCCAGTGTGCCTGACCATCTCTTTATATGCAAATTTTGTTTTTGTCTTTAGTTTGCCTTTTTCCATCACTCCGTTTATGCTGCTAATCTCTCAGGCCAAGAAGTCAAAGACTATACTTCAAAGCTAAATGCGATTTTTGATGATGGGTGCTCCACGTCATCACTTATGGGAAACAAACAAACTTAAGAGAATTCCATGTGTGTGGCAGAATACAAGCTGCTTACAACTCTAACAAATCTGGGTTCAAACTTCCGTACCACTGATTAATGTGAGATGACCTTGTCAAGTTAGTTACACTCTCTAAACCTCAGTTTCTTATTCTGAAAATAAGAACTGAAACTGTACACAAAGGTTAAACCCTCCTATAAGGGTTTAAAGGATTAACAGATACAAAAGTACTTAGTGTAATCCCTGGCAAATAGTGTGCGTTAAACAGAAATTAGATCCCAGGCCCACATAACCACTTTTTTTTTGAGACAGGGTCTCACTCTGTCACCCAGGCTGGAGGGCAGTGGCATGAGCACGGCTTGTTGCGGCCTCAAACTCTTGTACTCAAGCAATCTTCCCGCCCTTCCACTTCGGCCTTCCAAGTAGCTGAGACTACAGGTGCACACCACCACACCTGGCTAATTTTTTATTTTTTATAGAGATGGAGTCTCATTACGTTGCCCAGGAGTGATCCACCCACCTCGGCCTCCCAAAGTGCTGGGATTACAGGCATGAGCCACCAAGCCCAGCCCCGATCAAACTTTTATTCTCTGAAAGTCTACCACATTTTTTAACTTTCCTAATTTCCACATCACTGACATATATTTCCCAGTTCCAGACCAATAGTGATCCCTTCGATTTCTGGGCTCCCTATACATTCATGCTCTGACGGCCTTTTATTTACTAATAGTTGGGTAAGAAAGGGAGTTGAACTTTGTACATCTTTTCCCTACATTTCTTCTGCCACTCCAGAAAGAAATCTAAAGTCATGTTATAATTTTTTCAAAAGTTCTACTGAGGAATTAAAATAATGTTTAGTACACAAAAGATTTCAGACGTTACAAACTTTGGGAATATTCATTGGTAACTAACTCCTCGCAAAAGAATACAAATCACCATCATGATGTTAACCTAATTCAGATTCATACACTCAGAAAACGTTTTTAGAAAATTAACTATACCCTCCAAGCTGTCTTGTGTAGAGAAATAAATAAATAAATAAATAAATAAAAATAATTATGTCACAGAATTGTCACACAAATTATCTCTGTAGATCCCTAGGAAGTCCAAAGGGATCATGAACAACATACATATTTAGTTACTAAGGTAACTAAAATGGCCCAATTCTTTACTTAAAACAGGTGAAAGAAACAATGAGAGATGTATAGAATAGCTGTGGTCTGAGACACTGACACCAAACCCTGGTGAGGATGTGGAGCAGCAGGAACTCTCATGCATTGCTGGTAGAAACACAAAATGGTATAGCTACTTTGGAAGATAGTTTAGCAGTTTTTTACAAAATGAAACGTACTCTTACCATGTGGTCCAGCAATTATGCTTCTGGTATCTATCCAAATGAGTTGAAAATTTATGTCCACACAAAAACCTGCACATGGATGTTTATAGCAGCTTAATTCACAATTGCCCCAAACTTGGAAGCAACCAAGATGTCGTTCAGTAAGTGAATGGATAATTAAGCTGTGGTACATCTAGACAATGGAATATTATTCAGTGATAAAAACAAATGAACTATCATGCCACAAAAAGATATGTAAAAATCTTAAATGCACTTTACTAAGTGAAAGAAGTCAATGTGAAAGGGCTTACACACTGTGATTGCAACTATATGACATTCAGGAAAAGGCAAAACTACAGAGACAGTAAAAAGACCAGTGGGTTACCAGGTGTTCCGGGGCAGAGAGGGAAAAATGAGTAGGTAGGACACAGAGGATTTTTAGGGCAGGAAAACTATTCTGTATGATACTATAAACGCAGATTCATGTTAAGTGCTAGAAAAGACTTTAGAGATCTAGTCTACCCCTCTTATTTTACTGAAGAGACTTCCAAGAGAAGATGATAAAATAAATCTTATATAAAACCCAAGTTAAATCAATCAACCAACTAGCACATGCAGTTTCCCAGATGAAAACTTACCGCTTAGGTTTGAAAACAACTTTCTGTCCTCCTTCAAGTATCAGTAAGGCTTTCAGCTGTGTCCCTTTATAACCCACATCAGCTTTAATGATTTTCTTGGTGGCCATGGCATGCATGATTGCCCCCAGCTCTGGTGTCTCTTCAGGGTACACTTCCCGGGGAACCACCCACTGGGCTGCAATCTCCCAGGGAGACTGCAAGGTATGGTCCAGCTTGGGCGCCAGCTCCACCCGCAAGCCAGTCATCATTCGGTGAAAGGCCCTCTGGTCCTCCCGGTTGGCAGCTGATGTATCTAAGTTGTCAATCAGGAAAACTTTGGTGAAGATAAAAATGACAAGGAGAATTGCTAACAGCACGACTCGCTGCTTTAGCTTCATGTTGACCTCTTTTCCTTCTCCCCTGACCCACTCTTGCTCACTTATTAAGGAGAGCTGGTGGTGATGGTTAGCAAGAAGATTCCATGATTATACACATTGGTCCATTTCTTCACTGATGCACCTTCCACAGTTCCTGCAAGCCCAAATACAGAGCAAAATTTGATCAAAAATTCTGTCCTTCCACCACTGAATCTTTTGCAAGCCTCTAATACATGACTCACCCTTTTAGGCTTGCTAACCTTGAGCTCAAGAAGGTTCAATAATTTAAAATTAACTAGTCTGGAGAGGGACCTAAAGATGGCAGCAGCAGCCCATCTGGAGCAGCTGCTGCAAAGAAGCCAGCCGCAGTGGGAGAGGCATGGCCAGGGCTGCACACTCCATGGAGCTGGCAGGAGCTGGGAACAGGCAGGAGCCCTGCCCTCTTCCAAGTTGTTGGAGCAGGTGCCCCACACTCCTGGGTGCAGCTGCAGCCCCCAGCCACAGCTACACCCACAGGCTCAGAAATGCCACTCCTGCTGCCTGGCCTCTCCCCACTCCCAGCACCCACTCTGGGGTGGAGCAAAATTGTGGCCGAGCCCAGGTGATGCTGCGACCTGGCCAGGTGTACATGTGGTTGGGGCAGTGCTGATACACCAGGCCCCTGCTGTCTCAGCCCACTCTGGACTTTGGGCACCAATGAGCATGGGAGGGAGGCCAAGGGAGGAATGAGGCCGGCTCAGTGTAGGCCTGCAGGCATCCCTTGCTATGAACAGCCTGGGCACTGTGGATGACATGAATGGTGGCAGGAGGCAGGCTCCTGGGCGGAAAGGGGTGGGTTTCCGGTGAAACCCCACCTTCAAGCCAGGGACGGCCTGAGGCATGGGGGCTAGGCTGTCAGTTCTGGTTAAGAGTCCACAGACCAGAGTGAGAACTTATGGTGCTTTTTCTGGGCCCACCCATGGCCACCCATGGCCAATCAGCACACACTGCCTCTCTTCTGAGCTCATAAAAACCCTGGACTCAGCCAGACTCAAACAGATGTCGGGACAACCTGCATGCAAAAGGGATCTACCCACTGTGGGTCTCCTCTCCACTGAGAGCTAGACACTCATCAGAACGACATGGCTGCAGAAAGAGCTACCCACTTTGGGTCTCCAGAGAGCTGTTCTATTGCTCAATGAAGCTCCTCTCCACCTTGCTCACCCCCCAGTTGTCTGCATACTTCATTCTTTCTGGGCATGGGACAAGAACTCAGGACCTACCAAATGGCGGGACTGAAAGAGCTGTAACGCAAACAGGGCTGAAACACACCCCCTGCTCACCATGTGGTAGGCAATCAGAAAGAGAGAAGAGCTGGGGCCCTTTGGGGAGCCCAGACTTAGGGTCTCCCCGAGCCAGGGCTGTGACGCCCTCTTTGGAGTTCTGAAGTTCCTGGTGTCTCCAAGTTTCTGGATGCCCCCATGTTCCCCTTGTCCGGACGTGGGCACCCGCAGCAGAAGCTGCATGTGATACTCTGGTCCAGCTGCAGCCTCACACAGAACCGGCAGCTGTGCTTATGCCTGGAAATGCCTACCCCACCACAGCAGCCAGAGTGCCTGGCTGTGTGCAGTGGCCAGACCCCGTGCTAGCTTGTCCACACACCCCTCACTGCTCTGCACCTGGCTTGCCCTTGGCAGGTATGGGATCCAGGCTGGTAGTACGAGCTGAGCACGGCCTGCAAGACTGAGTGGGCAGAACGAGCCCAGTGGGCACGAGCACTATTCAGGCAGAAAGTGCCACGGCCATGGCCACAGAGGTTTCTCACTGGCAAAGTGACACCCCAAGGATCCCGTGACACTAATAAGCAAGAACCACATATACTGAAAATTTTAAAGCAAATATTTCTATTTTAATTGGAATGCAAGCTATCTAGGAGCCATGAGGTTGGCTACACATGCCTAATAACCAAAACAATGAGAAAAAAAAAACACAACAAAAACAAAAGAGCAAGCTATACATAATTGTTTAACTCTCATTTTTTTTAACTTTCAAAATCCATAAAGGATTTTTGCATATCCCAAACCACCAGTATTTGGTAACTTTCCAATTCTCATTCTGGTAAGACAACAATTCCTAAAAATGCCAGAGGGTGCAGAGGAGAGTAATAGCTGTCTCTGAGTCCAAGTACTCAGCGATCCTGGACGTGTCATATCTGTTGCTCATGTATTTAAATACAACCCCAGACACATATTTCTACTTAGCTCTTCACCAATTATTTTTCAAAATTAAAATACCTGCAAACCATTGATAATCAAAACTGTGTACTTTAAGTAAAGGGAAAAAATATTCCCATACCATCTAGCTATTAGCAGAATATAACCAGAAAACTAATAAAGCCTGGTATTATGGCAACACTACTACATCTGGAATGGTCAGGCACATAACAAGGATATTCATGTCACAGACATAAAGAAGTGCTCCTTCTAGCATGGGGCTGACCACACTCTGGGCAATTCTTAAGTTAAAAGACTCCAAATACAAGATTTTTGCAACGGTGTCAAGAACATACAATTCCGTCTCATTTGCATCCTGAGAGGTTGCTTTCTCCTCCATAAGGCCATTTAAAAACATGCACAGGCTTGCTCTGCTCTGTGCCTACAGACAGCACAGCACTGAGGTAAGACAAAGATGACAAGAAGATAACAGGATGTTGCTTCACTCTCCAATTCATTTAACAACTCAAACCATTAATCCAAAAAATAAAACCAATACAAAAAAATAGAGCAAATGATTCAGGCTGAGACACTCCCCCTTAAACATGATACTGCTCCCCTAATAACAGCTGGAAACATAATCAAAAGCAGCCCATCAGAGCAACAATGTATTCTAAAGGCAACACCTTGCAGTGAGCCAGCTGAATGAAGTTTATTCTCAGTGATTAACCACTCCTTTTTCTGTTTATTTCATGAAGGAAGCAGAAAGTGAGAGTTAATTTCAAATTCCAATTATCCCCCACCACCTGTTTTGTTTCATCATCATCTCCCAGGGTAGGCAACACTATTAGCTGAAACAAAGGCAATTCAAGTGCATCTAAAATGTAATTGTGATGGTATCAAGTTTGGTGTGGAACTCAGTAAAACAGTTCCCTGTGATTACTGGTAACAGCAGTGCAAGCAGAGAAGATTTCAGAGATTTTTGCTAGTTCTAATGCAACCTAAACCACACAACTTTTTCAAGTACTTGTTCAACGGTACACTTCTCGGGTTGCAGAGATAAAAGGCAATATGGAAATCTAGTTGTATTGACAATTATTTCCTCAGCACCTCCAGATGCAACTAGCTACAAATGCAATACAATTCTGGCACAAAGGGGTCAGCTTAATAGGCTTTTACTTTCTATAGAACATCCTTCAGGACTAAAGTCTGGTTAACCCATAAATTTTTTTTTTCTTTTTTTTTGAGATGGAGTTTCACTTTTGTTGCCCAGGCTGGAATGCAATAGTGCAATCTTGGCTCATCACAACCTCTGCCTCCCGGGTTCAAGTGATTCTCCTGCCTCAGCCTCCCAAGTAGCTGGGATTACAGGCATGCGCCACCACGCCTGACTAATTTTGTATTTTTAGTAGAGACAGGGTTTCTCCATGTTGATCAGGCTGGTCTTGAACTCCCAATCTCAGGTGATCTGCCCGCCTC
>NW_012108974.1:0-1313 GCF_000951045.1 Mandrillus leucophaeus | reverse complement strand
TTCCTAAGTTATTTCTATTTCTATTTCTTTTTTCTTTTTCTTTCTTTTCTTTCTTTCTTTTTTTTTTTTTGAGATGGAGTTTCACTCTTGTCACCAGGCTGGAGTGCAGTGGTGCGATCTCGGCTCACTGCAACCTCCGCCTCCTGGGTTCAAGTAATTCTCATGCCTCAGCCTCCTGAGTAGCTGGGATTACAGGTGCCCACCACCACGCCCAGCTAATTTTTGTATTTTTAGTAGAGACAGGGTTTCACCATGTTGGTCAGGCTGGTCTTGAACTCCTGACCTCATGATCCTCCTGCCTTGGCCTCCCAAAGTGCTGGGATTACAGGTGTGAGCCACCGTGCCTGGCCAATTAATTTCTAAAGTAGAAATCTGTCTTTTTGTTCCACTACCCATTGACTTTGCCTTTTGGCTAAATTCCAAATTCCTTGGAATATATGGAATGCTCTCTATTTTTCTGAGCTTAGGTCACCCTATAATAGCCTATTTTTTTTTTTTTTTTTTTTAAGACAGAGGCTCACTCTGTTGCCCAAGCTGGAGTGTAGTGGTGTAATCTTGGCTCACTGCAACCTCCACCTCCTGGGCCCAAGTGATTCTCCTGCCTCAACTTCCCAAGTAGCTGGGATTACAGGTGTGCACCACCATGCCCGGCAAATTTTTGTATTCTTAGTAGAGATGGGGTTTCTTCATGTTGGCCAGGCTGGTCTTGAACTCCTGATCTCAGGTGATCTGCCTGCCTCAGCCTCGCTTCTTTGTTTTAAACCGTCTCATCCAACCTTACAAAATACTTTCAATTCAGTGACCACAGCAGTCCCTTTAATGCTGCTTGAGCCTGGAGGCATGATCCTGGAACTGTTTTCCCTCCTCTAAGAGCAGCGTCCGTTTCTTCCTCATCCTGGAGTCCCTGTTGCCTAGCAGAGTGTGGCTAATAGAGGTGCTCAAGAAACGTTTGTTGAATGAATTGTGTAAATGGTTATAATCACACCTGAATTAATAAATAAATTAAAATGCCACTGGGTGAGCTTATAACAATTGATTCAATTCTGTATTTTTGGCAAGAGGTTTTTTTTTTTCTTTTTGAATTTCTTTTGACTAAGGAAAGCTAGTCTTAACTAGATGGATGTTTTAAAGAAACCTATCTATCATGTATTTTTTACACTATTAAATTAATTATCCATAATTGTTTCTATTTTAGATTTTTACATTCTGAGAAATGCTTTCCTAAGTTATTTCTATTTCTATTTCTTTTTTCTTTTTCTTTCTTTTCTTTCTTTCTTTTTTTTTTTTTGAGATGGAGTTTCACTCTTGTCACC
>NW_012108973.1:0-1485 GCF_000951045.1 Mandrillus leucophaeus | reverse complement strand
CCTAGAGCTATGCTTAACATAATACATTTACTTTGGGATGTTAGACCAAGAAAGGGAGTTGGGTGAGAGAAAGAAAATTCAAAATCCTTACTGGCACTTGGATGGGTGGAAAAGAGACTTAATGGAAGCAAGTGTTCTGAAAAGTGGGACTACGAAGAAAAGATCTTTAGGACAACTACTGTGGGCTGTACAATGTAATGTCTGTTAAGTGCTTCTTTGAGAGATTTCAGTACATTTATAAATTCCTTTTCAGTATTTATACATTTGCTTCAGTGTCATCTGGTGTGAGTAGAAGTGCATCGTAATTCTGAGACATGAGGTGGTCTGGATTTGTGGTATCACTGAATCTGTCTCTTTTTCTTTTACCTATGCCACTGCTAATGCATATTTCTGCAGGAAAGGAAATGTAAATAATACTTTGCCTATAGTGGATAGTAATAAAGATTTGAACTAATAATGAATAAGCATGCATATACATTAGTTGATATAAGAAAATATTGTTCCTTTCTTCAAAAAAAGATGTTGTTTTGGAATATGCCCAGCAATCAGGATCTAAATAATGCCAGAAAGAAAAAAAAAATATGTAAAAGGATTTTTCTGGGAGAAGCAAGTGAGTTATATCAGATGCCAAACTACACTCTAGGTGAGCAAGAGTTAATATGAGAGAGCTGTAAACAGGCAACGTTTTTAAGCACAACACTGAATCATTCCAAATAATCTAGCAACAACATCTTAAACGGCTCTAAAAGGACAGCACATGTTCTAATGCATTATCAAAACGAAATTGGATGTTTTTGAACAAAGCAACAAATGGCTGTGTAAAGCAGTCGAAAGCACAGTCAAGACAAATTGCCTAATGTAAACTTCAGCAGTGACCAAAACCTGTTTTTATAAAGACTCAACACATTGATAAAAAGCAATTTTCAGGGGAGCTGGGTGTGATGGCACATGCTTGTAGTTTCAGCTATTCAGGAGGCTGAGGCGGGAGGATCTCTTAAGCCCAGAGTCTGAGTCTAGCCTGGACAACACAGTGAGATCCCCATCCCTGAAAAAAATTTTTAAATAATTTGTTTAAATTTGTAAAGAGTCATAGCAGCAAAATTTTATTTCACACTTGCTGCAAGCAAACAGAGATTGCAGGAGAATCCAAAGATTTACTATTGGCTGGGCATGGTGGCTCATGCCTGTAATCCCAGCACTTTGGGAGGCTGAGCTGAGGTGGGTGGATCACTTGAGTCTATGAGTTCAAGACCATCCTGGGTAACATAGCAAAACCCTGTTTCTATAAAAAATTAAAAAAAAAAAAATTAGCCAGGTGTGATGGTGTGCATCTGTGGTCCCAGCTACTCGGGAGGCTGAGGTGGGAGGATCACCTGAGCCCCAGGAGGTTGAGGTTACAGTAAGCCAAGCCATGATTGTACCACTGCACTCCAGCCTGGGTGACAGAGTGAGACCCTCTCTCAAAAACAAAACAAACACCAACAA
>NW_012108972.1:0-1486 GCF_000951045.1 Mandrillus leucophaeus | reverse complement strand
AATTTTAAAATCCAATCTGTTTTGCATTTTGCCTTGCCTTAAGAATAATAATTTTGCCCTCCAGTCCTTTCCTGGCAGGCTGATAATTAATTCATGCTGATGACTTCCCTCACTTCAGTGTTTGGGTTAGAAGGAGGTTCTGAATTCCCACTTGGTTGCCGCAAATGCCCAGATGGCAGTGAGGTTCATATTATAATGGCTTGCTAAAGGGCAAAATTCCTTAACAACAACAAATAAAACTTGTTTGATTTTCCTTGCATTAGCATAAATTAGCACCCAGCAAAAAACCTCCTCAGTAATCTTAGCTTTAAACAATACTAGCATTGATCTACACATGAGGTGATGAACAACATTTACTGTTATTGTATGCAGAGTACTGTACCAGATACTCATATTCAGAGAGAAGGAAGAATCAGAGAACACATCAAGGAAGCAGGTCTTACCTTCCATGAGCTCCTAGTCGTGGGCAATCAGAACAGGCATATACCCTGAAATGACAGACAGTCATTTTTTGGCCAGGCGCAGTGGCTCATGCCTGTAATTCCAGCACTTTGGGAGGCTGAGGTGGGTGGATTATTTGAGGTCAGGAGTTTGAGACCACCCTGGGCAACATGGTGAAACCCCATCTCTACTAAAAATACAAAAATTAGCTGGGTGTGCCGGTGCCCACCTGTAGTCCAACTACTCAGGAGGGTGAGACAGGAGAATCGCTTGAACCCAGAAGGCAGAGGTTGCAGTGAGCTGAGATTGCACCATTGCACTCCAGCCTCAGTGACAAAGTAAGACTCTGTCTCAAAAAATAAAATATAAAAAACAAAATTCATCTTTTAAGAAGAGCATAATAGGCTGGGAGCGGTGGGTTACGGCTATAATCCCAGCACTTCGGAAGGCCAAGACAGGTGGATCACTTGAGGCCAGGAGTTCAAGACCAGCCTGGCCAACATGGCAAAACCTGATCTCTACTAAAAATACAAAAATTAGCCGGGCATGGTAGTGGGCACCTGTAATCCCAGCTACTAGGGAGGCTGAGGCAGGATAATAGATTGAACCTGGGAGGCAGAGGTTGCAGTGAGCCGAGATCGCGCCACTGCATTCCAGCCTGGGTGACACAGTGAGACTCTATCTCAAAAAACAAAACAAAACAAAAAAAGGAGAGCATAGTAATGAAGGCAAATTAAAGTGCCACAAGCTAAATCCATCTATGCCTTCTAGGGGAGCTGGACACAGGCAGGATGGCATATGAGTTAATTAAGAACATTGTTTTCTGGGAGAGGTATATTATGGGGCAGGTGTAAATTGACGCAGGGGAAGCAAATTTTATCAACAGAGCAATTGATGATAGGAGCATCATGACAGAATGGACTAGTCATGTGTGGAGAGTGAGCTATAGATCATCCTGCCAGGACCAGACAGCAATTGTATGACACCTATAGCACAGTAAGAGAGTTGAAGTGATGCACCTAATACAATTACTGAGGTATTCTCT
>NW_012108971.1:0-1094 GCF_000951045.1 Mandrillus leucophaeus | reverse complement strand
CATGGGTTTTTTTACTATGTGTGAGGTAGTAACATACATTGGTCACTTAGAAAATACTGGTGAACTGAGTTAATGTAGGTTCAAATTGCATGATAAACCAATGGATTTTAATATAATAGGACATGAACAGTTCATTAATACTAGGTTTAAGAGTCTACCCTGCAACTATCCTATAACTTATTAAGTTTTGGTATAACTCTCCTATAATCCTATAGGATTAACACACTTCATTATGCAATATTTTAAAAACATATTAATTAATATACTGCCAACTTAATCAACAGAAGTATTTAAATATTGGGAAGCTATTGAGGTCATGGCAGCAAATATAAGTTTTTTTAAAATATATTTTTGCTTATCTGCTCAAATTTTAACATTGGCTGACTTCGTTCATTTTCAAAAAATGTCTGCTGAAATCCCCAAGTCTAAATAACCATAGTTTTTCTGTCTACCTATTTAAATGCAAATGGTGGTACACCACAAAACAACAAAAAGCAAGTTCAGCTATTCAAACACACACAGGCTTTGAGACACCCACCATACTTAGGCAGGCAGCAGAAGAATTGGATGTACACTTGCCATTTTGTCACACTGAATGTCAAAAAGATGTATTCTCAAAGGCCAAGATTTAATAAAATTAATGATTTTTACTACTTCATCAAGGAAAACCTTAGGTGAAACTGGCACTTTTCACTACTGTGTGGTGATGTGTTGAATGACTACTTTTACAATAGAATGAACTGCCTAGATTTGTGCTAAGGTGACAGTTTTACCCACCATTAATTTTGCACCCACGGTGTCAACGTCAACATAGTGTATAAAGCAAATAACAAATTAATATTACAGTGAAAATAGTTTTGACCTCTCAGACCCTCAAAATGTCATGCAAACTTGCAAGAGTCTGCAGACCACACTTCAAGATCAACTATCTTAGAGCTCTGTCTGCATCTGCATGGTCCAAGTTAGTTGACCTCTATATCAGCCTGTTGTATGGGGAAAGCTATTGAAGCAAAATGAGTATGTGTCACTTCTGCTTACATTATACTGGTAAGAACTTGATCACATAGTATTGATTAGCTATTTCTGAGTAACAA
>NW_012108970.1:0-1230 GCF_000951045.1 Mandrillus leucophaeus | reverse complement strand
TTTCTTTTCTTTATTTTTTGAGACTGAGTTTGGATCTTGTTGCCCAGGCTGGAGTGCAATGGTATAATCTTGGCTCACCGTAACCTCCGCCTCCCGGGTTCAAGTGATTCTCCTGCCTCAGCCTCCCAAGTAGCTGGGATTACAGGCATGTGCCACCACGCCTGGCTAATTTTGTATTTTTAGTAGGGACGGGGTTTCTCCATGTTGGTTAGGTTGATCTTGAACTCCCAACCTTAGCTGATCTGCCCACCTCGGCCTCCCAAAGTGCTGGGATTACAGACGTGAGCCACCACGCCTGGCCAAGACCAGGTCTTTATATACATAAAGACCAAACTGAATTTCACGGAGAAATCTCCCTAGCATAGGGTTCTGAGAGGATAGAATCAAAAGGGTCCAAAAGGTCAGTATAAAAGTGTAAATAAAGGGAATGTTCCACAAACCTCTTTTTTTCACTTGGTGCATTTGTGATATGCAGTTTCAGGGATAAGATGAAAACTTCTTCATTTACAGGAAGGAGGCCTTTAAATGGAGACAAGTTTTGACCAAATAGATAAACTGAATCCCACCACCCCCTCCCACCTCCACCCCACCCTCACTTCCTTAATCACTGTAGGTAAAAAATCCTTTTGAGAAAAAAGATACATTTTATTTTCAAATTGACCTATTTTGCTGAAATTATTTGTCTTTTCTTTTGTCTTTCTTGTCTTTCTTTTCCGGTTTTTTTTTTTTTTTTTTACGGGGTCTTGCTCTGTGGTTGGTAACCCAGGCTGGAGTGCAGTGGTGCGATCATGGCTTACTGCAGCCTCCACTGCCTGGGCTCAAGAAATCCTCCCACCTCAGCCTACTGAGTAGCTGAGACTATAGATAGGCACACAACACTATTATATATAAAGTTTCGGTGCCCCAAAAGAAATAGCACTCGAATATAAAATTTTCTTTTTAATTCTCAGCAAGGCAAGGTACTTCTATAGAAGGGTGCAACCTTACAGATGGAGAAAAGGTGAGCGCACACTTGGACAAGGGAGGGGAAGGGGTTCTTATCTCTGAGGCATGTGGCCCCTGCTGTGTGTTCCCCTATTGGCTAGGGTTAGACTGAAAAGGCTAAACTAATTCCGACTGGCTGATTTAAAGAGTGACGGGGTGAGTGCTTTGGCAGGAAAAATGGTTATGACAGAGCAGGTAATCGGAATTAGTCAGGGTGGAGTAGGTAATCGGAACGAGTCAGGGTAA
>NW_012108969.1:0-1333 GCF_000951045.1 Mandrillus leucophaeus | reverse complement strand
GTGCCATGATCTCAGCTTACTGCAACCACTGCCTCCCAGGTTCAAGCAATTCTCCTGCCTCAGCCTCCCAAGTAGCTGGGACTACAGGCATGTGCCACCATGCCCAGCTGATTTTTTATATATTTAGTAGAGACAGGTTTCATCATGTTAGCCGGGATGTTCTTGATCTCCTGACCTCATGATCCGCCCACCTCAGCTTCCCAAAGTGCTGTGATTACAGGCGTGAGCCACCACGCCTGGCTAGTCTTTAATATTCTTATGATACTTTTATCTGTCTTTGGTATCATGATAATTCTGGCCTCATAGCATTAGTTTGGAACTGTTTTCTTCCCTTCAATTTTTGTGGAAGAGTTTAAGAAGTATCAGTGTTAATTATTTAAATGTTTGGTAGAATTTACTGATGAAACTATCTAGTCCAGGACACACATTTTATGAGAGATTTTTGATAACTTATTTAATTTCTTTACTTGTTTTTTTGATATATTTTGTATTTCTTGCTGTGCTATTTTAAATAATTTGCATGTTTCAAGGGATTTTTCCGGTTCTTCTAGGTTATATAATGTGTCAACCTTCATAGTCTTCCCTTATAATCCTCTTCATCTTTGTAAGTTCAGTAGTAATGTTCCTGTTTTCATTTCTGATTTTAGTTATGTGAATATTCTCTAATTCTTCATTGTCAAGGTAGCCAAAGTTTTGTCAATTTTGTCAATCTTTACAAAGAACCAAATTTAAGTTTCATGAATTTTCTTTATTTCTCTATTCTCTAACCTTTATCACTTCCTTTCTCCCGCTAGTGTTGGTTTCAGTGTGCTTTTATTCCCTAGATTTTTAAGGTACAAATTAGGTTATTAATTTGAGAGTTTCTTCTTTTCAAATGTAGGAATTTATAGCTATAAATTTCTCTCTGAGCAAAGCTTGCACTGCATCCCATAAATTCTGAGGTGTTGTGTTTTCAATTTCATTCATTCTGAATATATTAGAATTTCACACATGCTTTCTTCTTTAATACATTGATTGTATGAGTGTGTAAATATCCACGTATTTTTCCAGCTTTTCTCCTGTTATTTCTTTTAAAGATTGTCACCTTGTGGTCAGAGAAGATACATTACATGATGTATACCTTTTAAAACGTACACAGACTTGTTTTTTATCTAATATATGGTCTACTGCAGATAATACAACATCCGTGCTTGAGAAAAAAATAGACTTAAATAGAGTTCAGAGTTTCAAAATAATCACTTCAGATAATTTTTGCCATACAATTGTTACCTACATGGGGAGACAGATTCCTGGCACTTCCTGCTTCCACCATATTATCTGATATCACTGTTGA
>NW_012108968.1:0-1168 GCF_000951045.1 Mandrillus leucophaeus | reverse complement strand
ATTATTATTATTATTATTATTATTATTTTTGTAAAAATACAAAAAATTAGCCAGGCATGGTGGCACATGCCTGCAGTCCCAGCTACTCAGGAGGCTGAGACAGGAGAATCGCTTGAACCTTGGAGGCAGAAGGTTGCAGTGAGCCGAGATGGCACCACTGGACTCTAACCTGGGTGACAGAGTGAGATTCCATCTCAAATAAAAAGAAGAAAAAACAAAACCAAGACATTGGTAGTTTGGTGGGAACAGTTTCAGTGGAGAAGATGCCAAAGAAACCAAATGAACTACTGTGAGCTGAGAGTGGAAAAGAAGTGAACATGTGGGGTCAGCACACATAGCTCCTTTCCTGAAGTTTGGCTGTGAAAGGGAGTCAGTAGGTGGTAACTGGAGCAGAACGTGGAGTCACAGAGAATGTTTATTTATAGGGAGGGAGGAACTTGAGCACGTCTAGGTGCAAATGGGAAGGAGTATAATAAGACTGAAGGTGTTGGATTGCAGTGGGGAGATGACGACCCAGGGAGGAGAGGACGGGACTCAGAGACAAGGCATCCATTCTTAGTGGGAAAACTGGGAGACTGCCTGGGGTGACAGGTCTTGATTTGGGTTGTGGGCAGCTGGTCAGCAGGTGCTTAACCTGACTCTACAATAGCCTATTCTCATACCACCTTCAGGCTGGTCTGAGTAGGGTGAGCAAAATGGCCATGAAACAAGAGGGCAGAGCCTGGATGTGGCCTTTCTGCCCTGGCACCTCCCCCCAAGTCCCCCACAGTGGCGCCACTATCTCTAGCATCTTCTGGGTGCCTGGGAGAGTCATGCATACCTCATGTGGCTCTGACCTAAGCTGCTTTTTGATTGTGGTCCATTAAATTGCATTTAAGCTGCCAGTCCCCTTTCTCACCCCTCCAGTTTAATTTCTCGGAATATTGTCTAGATTAGAAGGAGCCAGCTTTGGGCTTTAAAGTGCTGCCAGGTGTCACTGAGAGCAGCTTTGCTGCAGAGCTGGGTTTAGACAGTCTAAGCCCTCCTTCCTGCTCAAAGATAGAGAGGTTGCCCTTAAATAAAAACTACACAAACAGTATTAGAAATTTAGCTCTCCAGGCCGGGCGTGGTGGCTCACACCTGTAATCCCAGCACTTTGGGAGGCTAAGGCAGGTGGATCACCTGAAGT
>NW_012108967.1:0-1346 GCF_000951045.1 Mandrillus leucophaeus | reverse complement strand
CTCCCGAGCCCAAGGGATCTTCCCACCTCAGCCTCCAGAGTAGCTGGGACTACAGGCTCATACCACCATGCCTAGTGAGCTTTTCTTTTCCTTTCGTTTCCTTTCTTCTTTTCTTTCTTTCTTTTTTTTTTTTTTTTGAGACAGAATTTCGCTCGTCACCCAGGCTGGAGTGCAATGGCGCAATCTCTGTTCACTGTAACCTCCACCTCCCAGGTTCAAGCAATTCTCCTGCCTCAGCCTACCAAAGTAGCTGGGATTACAGGTGCTCACCACCACGCCCAGCTATTTTTTTTTGTATTTTTAGTTGAGACGGAGTTTCACCATGTTGGCCAGGCTGGTCTCGAACTCCTGACCACAGGTGATCCACCTGCCTCAGCTTCCCAAAGTGCTGGGATTACAGGCATGAGCCACCACGCCTGGCCCCAGTGAGCTTTTCTTATTGTTATTATTATTGTAGAGATGATGTCTAGCTATGTCACCCAGGCTTGTCTCAAACTCCTGGCCTCAAGCAATCCTACTGCCTCAACCTCCCATAGTGCTAGTATTAAAGACATGAGCCACCATACTGGCCATCCTAGCTTTTCTTTATACTTCCTTGATACATGTATGTATCCCTAAACAGGATATTGTCTAGTTTTGCCTATTTTTAAACTTTGTATACATGGAATTGTAATGTACGTGTTCTTCTGTGACTTGTCTTTATTTTTGAGATTCACCATCTTGATGCATATAGCTTTGGCTTGTCATTTTCACTGCTGTGTAGTATTCCAAATTTGACAGTCCCATGTTTTTTTCTTCTCCATTTTACTACTCTTAGAACTTGGTTTGTCTTCATAGTTTTGCTGTTATAATCAATGATGCTACGAACATTCTCCTACGTGTACCCTGGCACATACCTGCAAGACTTTTTAGAATATGTAACTAGTCATGAAATTTCTGAGTCTTAGAATGTGGTTGCAATATATATAGTGTTATTTTGTGAGGGAAGACTATTTCCCAGTGGTTGTATAATCTACATTTCCTTTACTGGCAGATGAAATTCCCATTAAACCACATCTACAACTTCACTTGAAATTGTCAGACTTTTGACTTTTGCCATTTTGATGTGTGTGAAATGTTATTGCATTTAGTTTTAATGTGCATTTTCCTAATTACTAATGAAGCTGAGCATTTTTCTTTTCTTTCTTTTTTCCCTTTTTTTTTTTTTTTTTTTTTTTGGCCAGTTGTATTTCTCTTTCTGTATAATGTCTTTTATGTTTTTTATACTTTCTTCTATTGGCTATTTTTAGTTTTCTTTTGGATTTGTTACCAAAATGCCAAGGATTTGGTCTAGGTTGCTCACTGCA
>NW_012108966.1:0-1090 GCF_000951045.1 Mandrillus leucophaeus | reverse complement strand
CCCGGGAGGCGGAGCTTGCAGTGAGCTGAGATCCGGCCACTGCACTCCAGCCTGGGCGACAGAGCAAGACTCCGCCTCAAAAACAAACAAACAAAAAAAAAAACACAAAACAACAACAAAAAATTTAATATTCTATCTACATAGCTATTCAATTTTAACAATTACATTTATGGTGACTTTGAATACTCTTTAGGTCCGTTTATAAACTAAGTTCATTTTTAACTTCATTTTATAATTCCATTTGTAAGTTTAATATAGTCAGTTTTCTTTTTAAGCATTTCGGCTGTTTAACAATCAAAACATCCCGAAGTGGTTGAGAATCTTAAATTTTTTTTCCATGAATTTTATAAATTCAATGACTCTCAAGTTCTGGTATATTCTAAATTAGAATCACAAAGAGAATCTGCCAGTTTGATCTATGTGTAACATATACTTTAAATGAAAGTATTAATACTGTGGGGCTATTTTATCACTTTAATTTTTATTTATTTTTTTTTTTTGAGGCAAGAGTCTTGCTCTGTCACCCAGGCTGGAGTGCCATAGCACCATGTCAGCTTGCTGCAACCTCCGCCTCCCGGGTTCAAGTGATTCTCGTGCCTCAGCCAACCGAGTAGCTGGGCTTATACGTGTGCACTGCCATGCCCCGCTAATTTTGGTATCTTTAGTAGAGACAGGCTTTTGCCGTGTTGGCTAGGCTGGTGTTGAACTCCTGACCTCAAGTGATCCGCCTGCCTCAGCCTCCCAAAGTGCTGGGATTACAGGCGTGAGTTATGACGCCCAGCCTATTTAATCATTTTTATACTCTTAATGTTAAATCTTCTACAGTAAAAAGGTAAATCTTCCTTTTCATTAAGGAAACAATTTGCCATCCCAAATGAAAGGGGTTATAATTCCATGTAACTTGAGGTCCCCATCTAATTGAACTTGGGCTGGGATTGGTTTCCTTTTTTTCAGACGGAGTCTCGCTCTGTCGCCCAGGCTAGATTGCCATGGCGTGATCTCGGCTCACTGCAAGCTCCGCCTCCCGGGTTCACGCCATTCTCCTGCCGCAGCCTCCGGAGTAGCTGGGACTACAGGTACCTGCCACCAC
>NW_012108965.1:0-1251 GCF_000951045.1 Mandrillus leucophaeus | reverse complement strand
TTGTATTTTTAGTAGAGACGGGGTTTCTCCATGTTGGTCAGGCTGGTCTCGAACTCCTGACCTCAGGTGATCTGCCCACCTCGGCCTCACAAAGTGCTAGGATTACAGCCATGAGCCACTGTGCCCAGCCCTATTTTTTGTTTTTAGAGGCAGAGTCTCACCATGTTGCCCAGGCTGGCCTCAAACTCCTGGGCCCAAGTGATCCTCTCTCCTCAGACTCCTGAGTAGCTGGGACTATATACGGATGACACCACACCTGGCCAGCATTTGTTTTCTTTACTTTTTAGAGATGTTGGCAGGGGGAGGAGTTCTTACTATGTTGCCCAGGCTGGTCTTGAACTACTGGCCTCAAGGGATCCTCCTGCCTCAGCCTCCCAAGTAGCTGAGATTACAGGTGTGAGCCATATTCCCAGCTCAGATTTTTTAAAAATGTCTAAGCACATGTTTACTGGTCTCTCTGAACATACTCCTCCTCACTCTTCCTCCTTCATTTTAATAGTTTCTAAATTGTTCAATGTTATTTATCTTTAAAACTCTTTCAATTTCCCCCCAACTAAAGGTTTCATTTAACCAGTAAGAAGAATGTTGGGAGCTAGGCACACTGGCTCATGCCTGTAATCTCAACACTTTGGGAGGCATAGAGAGATGGATCACTTGAGGTCAGGAGTTCAATACCAGTTTGGCCAACATGTTGAAAACTCGTCTCTACTAAAAATACAAAAATTAGCCAGGTGTAGTGGTGCACACCTGTAATCCCAGCTACTTGGGAGGCTGAGGCAGGAGGATTGCTTGAACCTGGGAGGTGGAGGTTGCAGCGAGCCGAGATCATGCCACTACACTCCAGCCTGGGTGACAGACCGAGACTCTGTCTCAAAAAAACAAAAGAAAGAAAAAAGAGAGAATTTTTGGCTTAATATGTTGATAATATTGAGCTCAATATATATAAGAGAATCTTTTTTTTTTTTTTGAGATGGAGTCTCCCTCTGTCGCCCAGGCTGGAAATCAGTGGCGCCATCTTGGCTTACTGCAAGCTCCGCCTCCTGGGTTCATTCTCCTGCCTCACCCTCCCGAGTAGCTGGGACTACAGGCGTCGGTCACCACACCGGGCTAATTTTTTTTTTTGTATTTTTAGTAGAGACGGGGTTTCACCATGGTAGCCAGGATGGTCTCGATCTCCTGACCTCGTGATCCACCCGCCTCGGCCTCCCAAAGTGCTGGGATTACAGGCATGAGCCACCGCGCCTGGCCAAG
>NW_012108964.1:1051039-1051699 GCF_000951045.1 Mandrillus leucophaeus | reverse complement strand
TTTTATCAAAGACTAGGATGGCAACCTCTGCCTTTTTTTTTTGTTTTCCATTTGCTTGGTAGATCTTCCTTCCCTTTATTTTGAGCCTATGTGTGGCTCTGCACGTGATATGGGTCTCCTGAATACAGCACATTGATGGGTCTTGACTGTTTATCCAATTTGCCAGTCTGTGTCTTAAATTAAAATTGGAGCATTTAATCCCTTTACATTTAAGGTTAATATTGTTATGTGTGAATTTGATCCCATCATTATGATGTTAGCTGGTTATTTTGCTCACTAGTTGATGCAGTTTCTTCCTAGCGTCGATGGTCTTTACATTTTGGCATGTTTTTGCAGTGACCGGTACCCGTTGCTCCTTTCCGTGTTTAGTGCTTCCTTCAGGATCTCTTGTAGGGGAGGCGGACAAAATCTCTCACCATTTGCTTGTCTGTAAAGGATTTTATTTCTCCTTCATTTATGAAGCTTAGTTTGGCTGGATAAGAAATTCTGAGTTGAAAATTCTTTTCATTGAATATTGGCCCCGACTCTCTTCTGGCTTGTAGAGTTTCTGCCGAGAGATCTACTATTAGTCTGATGGGCTTCCCTTTGTGGATAACCCGACCTTTCTCTCTGGCTGCCCTTAACATTTTTTCCTTCATTTCAACTTTGGTGAATCTGACA
>NW_012108964.1:1043781-1044674 GCF_000951045.1 Mandrillus leucophaeus | reverse complement strand
TGTTATGTGTGAATTTGATCCCATCATTATGATGTTAGCTGGTTATTTTGCTCATTAGTTGATGCAGTTTCTTCCTAGCATCGATGGTCTTTACATTTTGGCATGTTTTTGCAGTGACCGGTACCCGTTGCTCCTTTCCATGTTTAGTGCTTCCTTCAGGATCTCTTGTAGGGGAGGCCTGGTGGTGACAAAATCTCTCACCATTTGCTTGTCTGTAAAGGATTTTATTTCTCCTTCATTTATGAAGCTTAGTTTGTCTGGATATGAAATTCTGAGTTGAAAATTCTTTTCATTGAATATTGGCCCCAACTCTCTTCTGGCTTGTAGAGTTTCTGCCGAGAGATCTACTATTAGTCTGATGGGCTTCCCTTTGTGGGTAACCCGACGTTTCTCTCTGGCTGCCCTTAACACTTTTTCCTTCATTTCAACTTTGGTGAATCTGACAATTATGTGTCTTTGAGTTGCTCTTCTGACGGAGTATCTTTGTGGTGTTCTCTGTATTTCCTGAATTTGAATGTTGGCTTGCCTTGCTAGGTTGGGGAAGTTCTCCTGGATAATATCCTGCAGAGTCTTTTCCAATTTGTTTCCATTTTCCCCATCACTTTCAGGTACACCAATCAGACATAGATTTGGTCTTTTCACATAATCCCATATTTCTTGGAAGCTTTGTTCATTTCTTTTTACTCTTTTTCTCTAAACGCCTCTTCTCACTTCATTTCATTCATTTGATCTTCCATCACCGATACCCTTTCTTCCAGTTGCTTGAATCAGCTACTGAAGCTTGTGCATTCATCACATAGTTCTTGTGCCATGGTTTTAAGCTCCATCCAGTCATTTAAGGACTTCTCTACACTGGTTATTCTAGTTAGCCATTTGTCTAATCTTTTTTCAAG
>NW_012108964.1:1042797-1043176 GCF_000951045.1 Mandrillus leucophaeus | reverse complement strand
ATGTTGGCCTGCCTTGCTAGGTTGGGGAAGTTCTCCTGGATAATATCCTGCAGAGTCTTTTCCAATTTGTTTCCATTTTCCCCATCACTTTCAGGGACACCAATCAGACATAGATTTGGTCTTTTCACATAATCCCATATTTCTTGGAGGCTTTGTTCATTTCTTTTTACTCTTTTTCTCTAAACGCCTCTTCTCACTCCATTTCATTCATTTGATCTTCCATCACTGATACCCTTTCTTCCAGTTGCTCGAATCAGCTACTGAAGCTTGTGCATTCATCACACAGTTCTTGTGCCATGGTTTTAAGCTCCATCCAGTCATTTAAGGACTTCTCTACACTGGTTATTCTAGTTAGCCATTTGTCTAATCTTTTTTCAAG
>NW_012108964.1:1037241-1042747 GCF_000951045.1 Mandrillus leucophaeus | reverse complement strand
CTGGTTATTCTAGTTAGCCATTTGTCTAATCTTTTTTCAAGGTTTTTAGCTTCTTTATGATGGGTTCAAACTTCCTCCTTTAGCTCGGAGAAGTTTGATCGTCTGAAGCCTTCTTCTCTCAACTCGTCAAAGTCATTCTCCGTCCAGATTTGTTCCGTTGCTGGCGAGGAGCTGCGTTCCTTTGGAGGCGGAGAGGCCCTCTGTTAGAATTTTCAGCTTTTCTGCTCTGTTTTTCCCCATCTTTGTGGTTTTATCTACCTTTGGTCTTTGATGATGGTGACATACAGATGGGGTTTTGGTGTGGATGTCCTTTCTGTTTGTTAGTTTCCCTTCTAACAGGCAGGACCTTCAGCTGCAGGTCTGTTGGAGCTTGCTGGAGCTCCACTCCAGACATTGTTTGCCTGGATATCAGCAGTGGATGCTGCAGAACAGCAAATATTGATGAACAGCAAATGTTGCTACCTGATTGTTCCTCTGGAAGCTTTGCCTCAGAGGGGTACCCGGCCATGTGAGGTGTCAGTCTGCCCCTACTGGGGGATGCCTCCCAGTTAGACTACTCAGGGTTCAGGGACCCACTTGAGTAGGCAGCCTGTCTGTTCTCAGATCTCAAACTCTGTGCTGGGAGAACCACTACTCTCTTCAAAGCTGTCAGACTGGGACATTTAAGTCTGCAGAGGTTTCTACTGCCTTTTGTTTGGCTATGCCCTGCCCCCAGAGTCGGAGTCCACAGAGGCAGGCAGGCCTCCTTGAGCTGCAGTGGGCTCCACCCAGTTCCAGCTTCCCAGCTGCTTTGTTTACCTACTCAAGCCTCAGCAATGGTGGACATCCCTTCCCCAGCCTCGCTGCTGCCTTGCAGTTCGATCTCAGACTGCTGTGCTAGCAATGAGTGAGGCTCCATGGGCGTGGGACCCTCCGAGCCAGGCGCGGGATATAATCTCCTGGTGTGCCCTTTGCTAAGATCATTGGAAAATGCAGTATTAAGGTGGGAGTGACCCGATTTTCCAGGTGCCGTCTGTCATAACTTCCCTTGGCTAGGAAAGGGAATTCCCTGATCCCTTGTGCTTCCTGGGTGAGGCAATGCCTCGCCCTGTTTTGGCTCATGCTCGGTGGGCTGCACCCACTTTCCTGCACCCACTGTCCAGCAAGCCCCAGTGAGATGAACCTGGTACCTCAGTTGGAAATGCAGAAATCACACATCTTCTGTGTCTGTCTCATGCTGGCAGCTCTAGACTGGAGCTGTTCTTATTTAGCCATCTTGGAATTGCCTCCCATGTTCTTCATTTACTAATGTGTAATTATTCCACTTTTCCCAGTGGATCGGACATACGAAGTTATGATTGCTTCAGTCAATTGAGAATGGCAGAAGGGATTCTATGCCATAAGTCATAAAAAGCCAAACAGCTTCCACCTGATTCAATTAGGGGCCTCCCTCTCAGAATCCGGAAACTCCACTAAGAGATGCTCCAGCCACATAGTGATGCCATGTGCAGGTACTTTAAGTCTTCAAGTAATGCTAGCCTAGTTATCAGATATGTGTGGAAAGAAGGCCTGAGTTTATTTCAGATCCCAGCTATTTAAGTCACCCTAGCTAAGGCCTCATTGAGCAGGGACCATGAGTGATTTGCCATGAAAATTTAGGATAGAAATCTGGATGGGCATGGTGATTCATTCCTATAATTCCAGTGCTTTGGGAGGCCAAGGCAGAAGAATCCCTTGAGGCCAGGAGTTTGAGGCCAGCCTGGGCAACATACTGACACCTCCTCTCTACAAAGAAACAAAAATTAGCTGGACATGGTGGTGCATGCCTGTAGACCTAACTACTTCGGAGGGAATTCCCTGATCCCTTGTGCTTCCTGGGTGAGGCAATGCCTCGCCCTGTTTTGGCTCATGCTCGGTGGGCTGCACCCACTTTCCTGCACCCACTGTCCAGCAAGCCCCAGTGAGATGAACCCGGTACCTCAGTTGGAAATGCAGAAATCACACATCTTCTGTGTCTGTCTCATGCTGGCAGCTCTAGACTGGAGCTGTTCTTATTTAGCCATCTTGGAATTGTCCCCCATGTTCTTCATTTACTAATGTGTAATTATTCCACTTCTCCCAGTGGATCGTACATACGAAGTTATGATTGCTTCAGTCAATTGAGAATGGCAGAAGGGATTCTATGCCATAAGTCATAAAAAGCCGAACAGCTTCCACCTGATTCAATTAGGGGCCTCCCTCTCAGAATCCAGAAACTCCACTAAGAGATGCTCCAGCCACATAATGATGCCATGTGCAGGTATTTTAAGTCTTCAAGTAATGCTAGCCTAGTTATCAGATATGTGTGGAAAGAAGGCCTGAGTTTATTTCAGATCCCAGCTATTTAAGTCACCCTAGCTAAGGCCTCATTGAGCAGGGACCATGAGTGATTTGCCATGAAAATTTAGGATAGAAATCTGGATGGGCATGGTGATTCATTCCTATAATTCCAGTGCTTTGGGAGGCCAAGGCAGAAGAATCCCTTGAGGCCAGGAGTTTGAGGCCAGCCTGGGCAACATACTGACACCTCCTCTCTACAAAGAAACAAAAATTAGCTGGACATGGTGGTGCATGCCTGTAGACCTAACTACTTCGGAGGTAGAGGCAGGAGGATTCCTTTAGCCCAGGAGGTTGACGCTGCAATGAGCTATGATTGTGCCACCATACTCTAGCCTGGGTGACAGAGTGAGACCCTGACTTGAAAAAAAAAAAAAAAAAAAAAAAAAAAAAACTCCCAAAACAAAAATAACAGAAGTATGAAATGGTGTACAGTAACCATCTATGTATTTGTTATCTAGGATTTGTTGTTTGTTTAATGTACAAAAATTAAAGGGAATTATTATTCATCTTGGTAAATATGATACAGTTATTTTTATGTTTTCCACTTTTTGCATTATGTATATAATGCCAAGATAAATATGATGAAATGTGAAATAGTGTTCCTAGGTAACACTATTTTTATTTTTCCTAAGTGCCACATATTGTTCTAACACTTTGAACTTTAATAAATAGTTTAATCCTCACATTCTCATACATTTGTTATTTTTACCCTCATTTCACAAAAAAAAAAAAAATAGAATCTGAAGCATAAAGTGGTTAAGCAGGTTCTCAAAAAATGATGCATAGTAGATAGTACAGCTGATATTTTAACCTAGGCATTACCCATTTCTAGACCCCTATGTTTTGTTGACTCTGTGACTGTCACAATGGCACATTAAAAATGCTAATCATCTGTGGTCTCATAAAACAAATGCCATTCTGCCAGCAGGTGACAGTTTGGAAATGACGCAGGACTATATGGAGTCCTTTTCATCCCTCATCATCACCCTCTGAATTAAGAGAACTGATAGATAGTTCACCTGTTTCAGGAAGTCATTAAAAAATATTAAATAGGACGGTCAACTCAGACAGTAGAGAGGCTGGTCAGAAGGTGTAGCTCAAGTCTTCCTGCAGAGCAGTCAGGCTCAGATAGAATCGAGGGACAGAACTCTTTCTAGAAGAAAACCATTTCTTTCCAGTCCTGAAATAAGTCCCATCTGCAGTTTCCACTTCCCATGGGCATTTATGTCTTCAAGATCATGTCTTCCATTATCTGCCAGCTCCCCATGCAATCATAGGTGAGAGAACTGCTTCCTAGGTCTCTAGTTTCACAGTTTTTTTCTGAGAGGTTGATTTTTTGGGTACATTTAAAAAATCTGTATATGTCTATTTTTTGGATAAGTAACATGTGAAAATGAGAAAATAAAAATAAAATCACAAATCAGAAGAACCAAGTTGTGATTTTGGTTCTGGGCATAACTAGCAGAATTACTTTAAACTTACCATTTCCCTTTGGTGGGCCTATGTTTGCTCATCTCTAATATGAAGGTTCATCCCATTAATTCAAGCAGAAAACATTTTTAAAGTGTCTCTTGTGTGCCAAACACAATAAAAGGCACTGGGGAAATGAAGGGGGAAGACCCAGTCCTGATCTCCATGCAGCTTAAAGGGTATTTGTTTTTCTACAGTAGGGTACTGCACATAACATAACTGACATCAGTGCGATGATAATTTTTTTGGTTGGGGGAAAGGCATGTAAGAATTTGGGATAGATAATTCCCAAAGTTCTTTTATTTAGGTATAATTTTCAAAATAGTTAACAAAGGGTAAGGGAATGCATTGTCAAGTCCAAAAATATGCACCACTATCATGCACCAGCTGACTATTGACTCTGCCTCTAAAGTTATAGCAAACACTGCTTTTTGCCTCATTTCTTCTTTGCTAACAATGCTCAATTTTGTTCAAGTGGAAATGTGCCAGGTACCAGGAGATAAACTGTGGTTGTTCTCAGTTGAGCATCTGGATACCATCTCCTCTGTGAGTGATTGATATAGGGGATATATTGGCTCAATTCAGACCAGTGAAATGTAAGATAAAGTCTGCTGGAGAGCTTCCGGGAAAGATTTTTCTCCTAGATGAAATGAGAGGGTCACAAGAAGAACCCTCTCTCACTTGCTGTTTTACTCACTGCTTGCTCTCTCCGAGACCCCTGGTCACTCTCCTAATTCCTACCTTTGGGCACAGTCATATGAAGATTTTATATCCAGTATTGAAGTAGTCACTTGGCGATATCAAGAGAATGGCAAGAAAATCTCAGACATATCCACCAGCTCTGACTCGGAGGTGCTGTACCCATTTAGAATCCAAATGCCTCTAGATTTATTATTAAGTAAAAAATACATATCACATCACTTAAACCACTCAGTCAAATTTTCTATTATTTGCTGCTAAATACATTCTTAACTCATGCAGTGGTATAATATTTTCTGGCACTGAACTTCCTATTTATGAGCAAGAGGATCTCGTGTAAAGTGAAGACTCTAATTTTATCTTTTAGGCATACCTCGCTCAGAGATTCCTCTAGGCTGGCATATTTTGAAGGTTTAGCTTTTTAAATCAATCGATCCAAGAGGACTCCCTCTTCCCTTCTAGGACTGCCCCGTTTTCCCCAGGACTGCTCTAGTGGCATGGCTCTTTGATGCTATGTGAAAAGGCCATGTCAACAAAGGCCTCTTTGTTCCCCGGGTGGGAATTCCAGGCTCAGCAAGGGTCGAACGTGGCATACTACATTTAGACATAGGTTCTTTTACCCTCCAGCCTCTCACATTTCTATCCTATTCTGACCCTTGCTGAGAAGAGATTGCTTAAAATAATATTTTTTAAGTTATGCTAAGAAATGGTAAATATCCTACAAATAATTTTTTTAACGTTTGCTTTACTTCAGAAAGTAAAAGATCTTATATGCTAAGCCCAACTCACATCAGATCCAGACCCATTCTCTTCAGGATTCTCAGTTGACAGAGATAGGGGAAGCCATGCAACTGTGCTTGAGTTACCCGAAACACCAAGCTCAGGGTTTTAAAATTGTAAATGTAGATTCAGTAGGTCTCAGTGGATAAGGAATCTGAACTACAGTTTAAAAATAATAGAGAACTCTTACAGGAACAAA
>NW_012108964.1:1034888-1037191 GCF_000951045.1 Mandrillus leucophaeus | reverse complement strand
ATCAAGAGAATGGCAAGAAAATCTCAGACATATCCACCAGCTCTGACTCGGAGGTGCTGTACCCATTTAGAATCCAAATGCCTCTAGATTTATTATTAAGTAAAAAATACATATCACATCACTTAAACCACTCAGTCAAATTTTCTATTATTTGCTGCTAAATACATTCTTAACTCATGCAGTGGTATAATATTTTCTGACACTGAACTTCCTATTTATGAGCAAGAGGATCTCGTGTAAAGTGAAGACTCTAATTTTATCTTTTAGGCATACCTCGCTCAGAGATTCCTCTAGGCTGGCATATTTTGAAGGTTTAGCTTTTTAAATCAATCGATCCAAGAGGACTCCCTCTTCCCTTCTAGGACTGCCCCGTTTTCCCCAGGACTGCTCTAGTGGCATGGCTCTTTGATGCTATGTGAAAAGGCCATGTCAACAAAGGCCTCTTTGTTCCCCGGGTGGGAATTCCAGGCTCGGCAAGGGTCGAACGTGGCATACTACATTTAGACATAGGTTCTTTTACCCTCCAGCCTCTCACATTTCTATCCTATTCTGACCCTTGCTGAGAAGAGATTGCTTAAAATAATATTTTTTAAGTTATGCTAAGAAATGGTAAATATCCTACAAATAATTTTTTTAACGTTTGCTTTACTTCAGAAAGTAAAAGATCTTATATGCTAAGCCCAACTCACATCAGATCCAGACCCATTCTCTTCAGGATTCTGAGTTGACAGAGATAGGGGAAGCCATGCAACTGTGCTTGAGTTACCCGAAACACCAAGCTCAGGGTTTTAAAATTGTAAATGTAGATTCAGTAGGTCTCAGTGGATAAGGAATCTGAACTACAGTTTAAAAATAATAGAGAACTCTTACAGGAACAAAATGTCTCTGAGGTTAGGGAATGTAGGGGATTATGGCAAGTTTAGAGGTTGCACATAGCGTGAAAGTTGTGAAACTTCAGCAGCTACTTGCTCTGGAGTGATTTTTTTTTGGCAGATTGGAAACTGCTGAGAAAGCATGTGCTAAATTATTGACCACCTGGCAGAAAAAGAACGGAAGGACTCCCAGCTTTTGATGAGGTTAGAAATATTTTTACATCATTGAAGAGAGGAGGGTGTCATGAGATGAAATACATTTTGTAAGGCTTGAGCAAGTGCTGGTGGGAATCTCATAAACCTCAGCTCTGCCAACGCACTTCATGCATTTTGAGAGACCTAAGGGATTCACCCTGTTATTTTGATTCATTCAGATGGTAGAGAACAGAAGTTGCCCAAAATCAGAGAAACAAACAGCAAGGAGAATCAGGACCAGGCAGAGAAGCAGAAAATACTGCACAGAAGCAAATTTGTAAGTTTCTCCAAAAACAAGTAAAATGTGAACTTCTTGGCCGGGCGTGGTGGCTCGTGCCTGTAATCCTACCACTTTAGGAGGCCAAGACGGGTAGATTGTCTGAGCTCAGGAGTTTGAGACCAGCCTGGGCAACACAGTGAAACCCATCTGTACTAAAATACAAAAGAAATTAACCTGGCGTGGCAGTGTGTGCCTGTAGTCCCAGCTACTGGGGAGGCTGAGGCAGGAGAATTGCTTGAACTCAGGAGGCGGAGGTTGCAGTGAGTCAAAATCGCACCACTGCTTATTACTCCAGCTTGGATGACAGAGTGAGACTCCATCGCTGGGAAAAAAAAAAAAAAGAGTGAACTTCTTAGGCAGATTCCTGGAGTCTCCTTTGTCAAGGGAGGCCCCATCTCTACTTCCAGAGAGAGAGAAAGCACTTGTGAAAGATGGCACTGTGGAAAAATTTGGAGGTGCCAGTGTAATTGGACAAATGGCTGGGACCTCACCATAGAACCAGTCAAGCCTCAAGAAGCAATTGCTGCTATTCTACATGCCTGCCCAAGCCTACTCCATCAGGGGATTTCAGTGCCTTCTTCATGAGTTAGTGGAGTCACCTAAAACAGGGAGAGGTATGGCCAGCAGAGCTGGAGAGCAAGTATCAGGTATTTACATACCCCAAATAGCTGTGAATGACATTGAGTCCACATTCAGCTACCACAGCTAGTGGGACCTCAATGATCTGAGCCTAGAAACATATCTTAGCTGGCTCCCTCCGTTCATACACTTTCTTTTTTGTTTGTTTGTTTTTCTGAGACGGAGTCCCACTCTGTCTCCCAGGCTGGAGTGCAGTGGCACCATCTTGGCTAACTGCAACCTTCCGCCTCCCAGGTTCAAGAGATTCTCCTGCCTTAGCCTCCTGAGTAGCTGGGATTATAGGGGCAGCCACCATGCCCAACTAATTTTTGAATTTT
>NW_012108964.1:1025395-1032498 GCF_000951045.1 Mandrillus leucophaeus | reverse complement strand
GTTACAGAGTTAATAAGCTCCAACCCAGCAGCCTCATTTCCAAAGCCCACACTCTTGACTTTTCTAACACTCTACAGCTTCTCTAATATTCTATTTCTCCTTCCCAGATAATCCTAGGCCTCCATCTATCCTGGGCCCCAAAACTGTCAGAAGAGGAGTGTTCTGATAATTTTTAAAAATTCTTAAAGATAATACTGAATCTCATTAAACTTTTCTTGATTTTATGGGGAATCCCAAATACCCTGTCATCATTCAGTTAAACAGATAATTCAGTTGTTCTCGACGTTCTGCCTGCAAACCAAGACAGCTGTGTATATCATCTTTGTGCCTCCTTATATGACAATTTCTCTTGCCTTCCTTTCAATTAAGTTGGCTGGTATAATTTTTTTGTTGTTCTGATAAGCGAGGCAGTGTTATGTGAGATGCTAACATTAGGGGAAGCTGGGTGAAAGCTATATGAGAAGTCTTGTACTATCTTATTTCTCTGCTGTAAATCTAAAAGCATTTCAAAATAAAAAGTTAAAAAGTAAATGGTAGAGGATGTAGAGACTGGTGACTCTTACTGTGAATCTTCAGGCACACCATGGCTCTGCCACAAATTAGTCTATGACCTCACTTTTCCTTTCAGAGCCTCAGGTTCCTCATCTGCACTAGGCTGTCAGGATGACAACAGTCATATATGATCATTTTGTGAGGGTTAGATTAAATAACGAATATTATGATTTTAGCAGACCACCTAGTAAGTGTTCAAAAAATTGTAGCTCTAACTATCATTATTACTACTGTAAATAGAGGCCTGTATCTGAATCCATGGAAGACTTCAGAGTCTTCTCTATAAAAACCCTAAAGCTACACATAAAATTGCCTATGTAGGCTCAAGTGCACTTCTCTGGGCAAAAAGTCTATAGATTTCATTAGATTATCAAAGAGGACCCTTCCAAAGTGATCTTAAGAACTCTTGGTTTACAATATCCCTGATGAACGTAGATACAAAAATCCTCAACAAAATACCAGCAAACAGAATCCAACAGTATATCAAGAAGATAAAACACAATGATCAGATGCATTTTATTCCAGGAATGCAAGGATGGTTCAACATATGGAAATCAATAAACATGATTCATCACATAAATTGAGTTAAGGACAAAAATCATATAATCATCTCAACAGATGCAGCATTTGAGAAAATTCAGCATCTCTTCATGATAAAAACTCTCGGTAAACTAGGCATAGAAAGAACCTACTTCAAAATAAAAAGGCCATGTATAACAAACCCACAGCCAACATCATACTGAATGGAGAAAAGTTGAAAGCATTCCCCCTAAGAACTAGAACAAGACAAAGATGTCCACTTTTGCCACTCCTATTCAACATAATACTGCAAATCCTAGACAGAACAATCAAGCAAGAGAAAGAAATGAAAGGCACCCAAATTGAAAAATTGGAAGTCAAATTATCTCTGTTCACTGACAGTATGATCTTATACCTAGAAAATCCTAAAGCAAGCTTGTCTATCCTGTGACCCACGGGCTATATGTGGCCCAGGACAGCTTTGAATGAGGCCCAATATAAATGTGTAAAATTTCTTAAGACATTATGAGATTTATGTATGGACTTCTTTGTTTCAAAGCTCATCAGTTATGGATAGTGTTAGTGTATTTTACATGAGACCCAAGACAATTATTTTTCCAGTGTGGCCCAGGGAAACCAAAAGATTGGTCATACCTGCTCTAAAGATTCCTCCAAAGACTCTCAGATTTGATAAATGAATTGGGTAAAGTTTCAGGATAAAAAATCCACATACAAAAATCAGTAGCATTTATACACACCAATAATGATCAAGTTGAGAACCAAATCAAGAAGTCAATCCCACTTACAGTAGCTACAAAGAAAGAAAGAAAAAAAATAGGAATACATTTAACCAAGAAGGTGAAAGATCTCTACAAGGAAAACAATAAATTATTGATGAAAGAAATTGTAGATGACAAAAACAAATGGAAGAACATCCCATGCTCATGGACTGGAAGAATTAATATCATTAAAATGACCATGCTACCCAAAGCAATCTGCAGATTTAATACAATTCCTATAAACATACTTTCATGTTTCACACAATTAGAAAAAACAATTCTAAAATTCATGTGCAACCAAAGAAGAGCACTAATAGCTAAAGAAATCCTAAGTAAAAAGAAAAAAGTTGGAAGCATCACACTAACTGACTTCAAATTATACTACAAGGCTATAATAATCAAAAGAGCATGGCACTGGTATGAAAGTAGACACAGAGATCAATGGAACAGAATAGTGAATCCAGAAGTAAAGCCACATATCTACAGTCAATTGATCTTTGGCAAAGTCAACCAAAACATACACAAAGGAAAGGGAACCCTTTTCAACAAGTAATGCTGGGAAAACTGTATTGCTCTATGCAGAAGACCCGAATCTCTCACCATATAAAAAGTCAACTCAAGATAGATTAAAGGGTTAAATGTAAGACCTAAAACTATAAAAGTACTGGAAGAAAACCTAGGGAAAATTCTTTTGGACCTTGGTCTAGGCAAAGACCTTATGACTAACACTTCAAAAGTGCAAACCAAAAAAACAAAAATAGACAAATGAGACTTTATTAAACCAAAAAGCTTCTGCACAGCAAAGGAAATAGCCAACAGAGTGAACAGCCTGTCAGAATAGGAGAGAGCGTTTGCAAACTATAGATCTGACAGGCAATTAATATCCAGAAATTACAAGGAATTCAAACAACTCAACAACAACAAAAAATAACCCCACTAAAAAGTGGGTAAAGGACATGAATAGTCATTTTGTAAAGAAGACATACAAATGACCAATAAGCATATGAAAAATGTTCAACATCACGAGTCATCACAGAAATGCAAATTAGAACCACAATGTGATATCATCTTGAACCAGTGAGTATGGCTATTACTAAAATATCAAAAAATAATTTGGTTAGGACAAATGGAAATTTTTATGTATTGTTGGTAGGAATGTAAATTAGTACAACTTCTATGAAAAACAGTATGGAGAGTTTTCAAAAAACTATAAACAAAATTACCATTCAATCCAGCAATCCTACTATTGGGTAGGTATCCAAAGGAAAGGAAATCATTATATTAAATGATACCTGCACTCACATGTTTATCACAGAACTACTTATAATAGCAAAGATATAGAATTAAGTGTAAATCAATGGATGATTAAATAAAATGTGTTTTTTATATATACTGGAATAATATTCAGCCATTAAAAAGATGAAATCATGCTTTTTGCAGCAACGTGGATGGAACTGGAGGCAATTGTATTAGGTGAAGTAACTCAGAAACAGGAAGTCAAATACCGCATGTTCTCACTTATAAGTGGAAGCTAAATAATGTGTATACATGAATATAGAGCATGGAATAATAGTCACTGGAGCCTCAGAAGGGTGGGTGAGTGAAAGGAGAGTAGGGATGAGAAATTACTTAATGGGTACACTGTACATTACGCAGGTGACAGTTACACTGAAAGCCCAGACTTTACCACTACACAAAACTACACTTGTACCCCTTGATTTTATTCCCATAAAAGTCAAATTTGAAAACAGAACTCCTGGTCTAAAAGAAGAGCTTTGAAGACTCTAAGGAGAAAAATGAGGGACTTCTCTCCAAAGCATATTTTGTGTTTTGGTTTTGTGTGTGTTTATGCAAGTGTGTGTTTGCTCAGTGACTGTGCTGCTCAAGTTTTTTCCACATATGGATTTATTTTTCCCCAGGACAGGTTTTGCCTGAAGGAGTGGGACAGAGCATAGGATTTCCGAAAGTGAAGGCGTGGGCATACAAGGGTCACCTCCTCAGAAAGACTGACTGCACCTTCTGAAGGGGTGGCTTCCATCACTCTCAGTCTGCCTGCTTTACACTTCTTGCTATGATTTACCACTGCTGGGCATATCTACTTGTGCATTTATGACAGTCTGTCTCCCCACTAGCCTGTGAGCACCAGGAGGGCAGGGATATGGGAATTTTTTTGTTTGTTCATTGCTCCATCCTCAGCTACTAGAACACAGCCAGGCATTCCCAGGCACTCAGTCAACATTAATGCAGTGAATTGAGCTGGCAGTGTGGGGACTGCAGGGAGAAGGGCTTCAGCAAAGTAAAGCTGGGAGTAGCGCAGCTCCACCTAGCTCTCTGAATTGTCTGCAGGAAGCGGTGCCTGCCTACCTCTTTGCTCAGATTCCACCCTGGGATGCATCTAGCACTGGCATTTCCCCTCTCTGCTTGCATGGAGGACCCTTGGTGGTCCTCCAGGATGTGCAGGACCACCAAGGGGCTCCTTCCAGCACTGCCTTTCCCAGAAGTATTTCTAAGAGATGCTCTGCTTTTGTAAAGCTAAGACCACAGAGGGATGTTGTTATGGGCAAAATTATTCCCCCACCAAATTCATATCCTAAAGCCCTAGCCTCCAGTACTCCAGAATGTGACTCTATTTGGACACAGTGTTTTGAAAGAAATTATGAACTTCAAATAATATCATTAGGGTAAGCCCTAATCCAATATGACTGGTGTCTGTATAAGAAAAGGAGATTAGGCGATAGACACATAGAGGAAAGGTCATGTGAGAACATGGTAAAAAGGCAGCCATCTACGAAGCAAGGAGTGGAACCCCAGAAGAAATCAATCCCACTGACACTTTGATCCTGGACTTGGAGTCTCAAGAACCATGAGCAAGTAAATGTCTGTTGTTTACGCCAACCCCTGTGTGGTATTTTGCTATGGCAGCCCTATAAAACAAATAGAGGTGTTTATCAGGATTTAGGATGTAATCTTAGGGTTCTGTTGAGAGTTGAACCCTTCAGACAAAAAGATGGAAGTTCTGGTCTTCCCTCGTGTGGGGTGGGCAAGCCCTCCAAGTGCAGGGCTCAGACCAGTAACATTGGCATCAACTGTGAATTTATTAGAAACGGAAATTCACAGGTCCTAACCCAGACCTAGTAAATCAGAATCTCTGGGGATGGAGCCCAGAATCCTGTGCTTTAAAGAGCCACCCCCAACCTGCCCCACATGTGACTCCTAAGCATGTGACTCCCAAGCATGTGAAAGTGTGAGGATCACTGGTGAAGAAGCTGTTGAGCATGAGTTTCATTTCCAGGAATTGGGCTTAACCGTTTTACTTGCCACAGTACTTTTCAAGGTCTGCAAGAGTAAAATAGTGAAAAGAGTGTTGTTACTTGTGTCTTCCCTTGAAACTAAGAAAGCAAGCCTCTCTGGTTTGAAGAAAGACAATGATTTCATCGAGGAGTACAATTTTATTTATCTATGTAGATATATAAGTAATTGGCCTGAGGAACCACACTGCTGGTAATTCAGCCAAGATAATCGATCACAATTAGTGTTTTCCTAAAGGAAATCAATGAAAAATTGAGCAGAATGTTTCAGAAACCTCTGCTACTCCAAGCCTTTTCTAGTTGCAGGACTCTCAATGGGTCTCATTGCTCAAAGACATTTCTACATTCCTTTGCCAAGGAATATGAACTCAAGTTTGAGCTTCACAGTCTTTTACCACTTTCTGGATGGGCAATTTTAATGAATGATTATGTTGATAAATTTTGTAAATCCTGGGAAGATGAAAAGCCAGTACAGCTTTCTAGCAAAGCTTTGCAAACGGTGAAGTTTGAAAAGGAATACTGAGGTCTCCAAAGTCTGTAAATTCACAGGACCTTGTTTCAGTCTATGCCCGCTCACTGTCCATGTGCACAAATGGGCTGTGTCTCCCAAGGAGTTTGACAGTTTTGCTTCTACTGCTCATGGGTGGCAGAAAAGGCTGGTCTCTTTTTCGATCAAAAGGCAAGTGAAGTCTGCACCTTCTCCCTCTCTGGTTTCCTGGACAATTCTGACTATATCACCCCCAGGATTTCAACCACTACCTGCACCAAATACCAATCCCGTATCTTTAGCTGTGACCTTCCTGATCCATTTTCCTAATCAGTTCTGGTGGTCTCAATATGAATATCTTGTGAACTACTCAGATTCCATATGTCTTGGGCTTCAGAATCATTAGTAGCTACAACACGTTCATAATTTCAAAGCCAAGCGGTCCATTATGTTTACCACTTCCTATCTTCTTACTCTCTCAAGGCATTGGTCTTGGGAAGTTTTAAGTCTCTTTTCACTCTTCATTCCTCATTTATTCCCTAGCCCAGCTTAAAAAATCGCTTCCTTCGTTCTCTTCGACTGCCTTGACCCATTATCCCATTGTCATCATCAACCTATCTTTTGCTACAGTCAACTCTCCTCCACTAAATACCCGCACCATGTAGATGAACCTGGCTGGAGAACAAACCCCAAATCACGCAAACTTGTCTCACTTTCAGTGTATGAGCACAAAACTCAATGTGCCCCTTAGTAATCATTCTACATTTCAATCGTTCCCTTTCCAAGATGACCGGTTCATTTCTTCCATCTCTTCTAACGTCCAACACTCCCTCCTTTCTCATGCTCAGTTGATGATTGCTTCCCATTTCACTGAAAAAATAGAAACAATTGGAGAGAATTTCCATAATCTCCTGCCAGCTGCTACTACTCACCTAGCTCTGTCTGTGCCCCTATGCCATGCCCTCTTTCCTACTAAGGGTAAACTTGCCTATTCCTAAGTAAGCCTGAGTGAGTGTATGATCCCACTCCCTTTTACCTATTCAGAGACATGTGTCTAGAAATTATCCCCTCTGTATGCATTATCCAATGCCCTCACTCTTCTGGGGGTCATTCCTATATTCTTATAAACATATTATTATTTCTCCATTTTAAGAACAAAAGGGGCTGGGAGTGGTGGCTCACATCTGTAATCCCAACACTTTGGGAGGCTGAGGTGGGAGGATTGCTTGAGGCCAGGAGTTTGAGACCAGCCTGAGTGACATGGCAAGACCCCATCTCTACAATAAATGCAAAATTAGCCTGGCATGGTGGTGCACACCTATAGTCCCAACTACTCAGGAGACTGAGATGGGAGAATCACCTGAGTTCAGGAGATCAAGGCTGCAGTGAGCTATGGTGGCACCTCTGTACTTTAGCCTGATGACAGAGTGAGACCTTGTCTAAAGAAAAAAAAACCAA
>NW_012108964.1:1022236-1024840 GCF_000951045.1 Mandrillus leucophaeus | reverse complement strand
CTTCCCCTCCACTCCACTAAAGCTAAACTATGCTTGTCAAGATCACTAATGACCTACTTAGCTGAATCTAATGGGAACTATTCAGTCCTCCCTACTCCAGAAAGTTTTTGTGCCTCCCTTTCCGCTTCCTAGAGCTCATTCCTGACCAGGCCATTCTCTCTCCTGCAGGTGTTGGTTTCAGTGTCACTTCTCCATGAGTCTTTCCTTCACCTACCTCTGACTCTGTCAATATTCCCTATCCCTGCTCCTAATTTCTTCTTTTTCATAGCCCTCACCATAACACACACTCTATATTTGACTTATTTTTCTTTTTAATCATCTACCTCCCTCCACTAGGCTATAAACTACAGGATGACTAAGGTTTTGTCTGTTTTTTCATTGCTGGATGTTCAATATCTAATCTAGTGTCTGGCATGTCATAGACAATTAATAAATGTGAACACATAATTTTAAAATAATAAACAATATTTTAAATGATAGAGGAGAAGGCTGGAGAGGTAGAAGTGAACCTGGCCTAGCCAGCTCCCTCCTGGCTGGCTGAGCAGTACTGAGACAATGTCTGAGCCCCTTGCAGGCTGGATGCCCCCAACCTGACTTCTTGGCAACACACCCTTTCTTAGTGGGAACAGAGTGAAACTTAGAAATTTGGACTTTTGCAACCACACAAGCAAAGAGCAGTTGTAGGCTGGAAAAGGCAGTATCTGCTTTAAGAAGCTGGGCCTATTTCCTCTGGCTTACCTACGCACCAGCTATGACAGCAAAGCTGATAAGATTAGAGACAATCACCCCATTCCTGCCTTCCCTATCCCTCTCATAGGGAAAAAATGGAAAGATAAGGGCGGCATTTTAGATTTCCCTCAAAAGATTTTAGGAGAGAGAGAGCAATGGTGGGTCTGAGGTCAGGATTAGTGATTTCAGTGGTTAGGTGCGGAGTAAGGCAGCTTCTGGCAAGTGAGTGGTGGAACCCTTGTGTGTCATTTTTCCCCAGTGATGCCTTATGGGATGGGGGTGGCATAACCTTGCACTTGAAATGAAATGTCTCTAGAACTCAAATTGTAGGATTATAAGGCTAAAGTGAATTGTTTTCCTTCTGGTACCACCAAGCAATGCCTACCCAATGAAGAGGATGGGAAAGAGAAAGAAGAGAACATTCAGTTCTCCAAAAGAGGATTCCAAACCCCACTCCATGGGATCAGGCAGGCAGGCAGCAAGGCAGCGGAGTGTGGCCAGGAGTCGTCACACCGTGGGGCTCAGAGCAAGTGAATCACAGGCAAACCCAGAGGGCCCTGAGCTGCATGCATCTGTTCACAATGCCTGGGCATTACTTGCAGCTCAGTCTACTGATTTTAAAGGGCTAGGCAAGGAGAGACACCTGGCAGACAACGTGGATAGAAATGCACTCCTGCTTGTCTTCCCTGCATCATCTCTCCTTTTTCCTTCTTTCTTCTTGGCACTGAATGTGAGTTCTCTGGTGCCAACAAAACAAAAATTTTAAGAAAATCAAGGTAAGAAACTGTGGGAGCAGAAAGTCCTCTGAGTCATACCATGCAGGTAGCTTTCCTCATGCTGATGTGTGGAATTGGCTGTGCCCAACAGCTGTGCTCAGTTTTTTAGAAGCCTTGGAACTCATTGAATCCCAGGACACCCCAGTGGATCCCATTTCTTGCTCATAACAAGGGCAATAATTTGACCTTAATAAATGAAGATTTGGCTCCACATATCATCAGGAGCTGTGGGGGGAGCATAATTTCCCAAGTCTATCAGCTACTGAATGAAAAGAGACCCGTTTAGCAATTGAAGATCAATCCATCACGTGTCAGCCATTCAGGCTGCAATAAAAAAGAGAAAAGATGAATGTCAATGTAAAATAGTCCTGTGAATTTTGACATCCTTGGCCGAAGACCCTGTGGAATAGTGCCCTGGCAGGCAGTAATTGTCTTTAACAGCCACTGTATTCTGCACAAGAGCCTGAAATTGAAAGACTTCACACACATTTCAAAGAAAGTCCACTCACCTGTTTGCTGCCCCATCTGAAGATAAACAAAATGCCTTCATGCTAAGAGGTGGCACATGACTCCTTGCACCCAACTCACCATTGCCTGTGCTAGGTCACCTGTAGGAAGGTAGGTAAAGACCTGTGATCACAGCGCACCCTCTCCTTTCCTTCTAATTCATGGACTCCATATTTAGTGATAGGATTTCCAAACTAGCTTTGGACATCATCTGAAATAGAATATGGAGACTTCCTTCTCTGATTATACCACACCCCTGCCCCCTCCCCACCCCAAGAATGACAGTGATTGTCTCTGGAAGCAATAAGATTGATTTGTACTTTTATTTCTTTGTATTTTTCTGGATATCCCAAATTTCCCAATAAGAAGGGTAGACTATTTTTATAATTAAACAAAAGTATTAACTATTAAAAGAAGGGTGGGGGGTAAAAGAGAAAATGAGGAATTTCTTCTCAATGAAAAGAGAAAAGCTGACAAGATGTAACCACAGTTGCCAGAAGAAAGCCTAACAATCTAAAGGCAATAGACCAGGTTCAATGCCAGCTTCTCACACACAACTGGGGTCTTGTTATTCATCCCTGCATTGTCTTGC
>NW_012108964.1:1018795-1022186 GCF_000951045.1 Mandrillus leucophaeus | reverse complement strand
AGGCAAACCCAGAGGGCCCTGAGCTGCATGCATCTGTTCACAATGCCTGGGCATTACTTGCAGCTCAGTCTACTGATTTTAAAGGGCTAGGCAAGGAGAGACACCTGGCAGACAACGTGGATAGAAATGCACTCCTGCTTGTCTTCCCTGCATCATCTCTCCTTTTTCCTTCTTTCTTCTTGGCACTGAATGTGAGTTCTCTGGTGCCAACAAAACAAAAATTTTAAGAAAATCAAGGTAAGAAACTGTGGGAGCAGAAAGTCCTCTGAGTCATACCATGCAGGTAGCTTTCCTCATGCTGATGTGTGGAATTGGCTGTGCCCAACAGCTGTGCTCAGTTTTTTAGAAGCCTTGGAACTCATTGAATCCCAGGACACCCCAGTGGATCCCATTTCTTGCTCATAACAAGGGCAATAATTTGACCTTAATAAATGAAGATTTGGCTCCACATATCATCAGGAGCTGTGGGGGGAGCATAATTTCCCAAGTCTATCAGCTACTGAATGAAAAGAGACCCGTTTAGCAATTGAAGATCAATCCATCACGTGTCAGCCATTCAGGCTGCAATAAAAAAGAGAAAAGATGAATGTCAATGTAAAATAGTCCTGTGAATTTTGACATCCTTGGCCGAAGACCCTGTGGAATAGTGCCCTGGCAGGCAGTAATTGTCTTTAACAGCCACTGTATTCTGCACAAGAGCCTGAAATTGAAAGACTTCACACACATTTCAAAGAAAGTCCACTCACCTGTTTGCTGCCCCATCTGAAGATAAACAAAATGCCTTCATGCTAAGAGGTGGCACATGACTCCTTGCACCCAACTCACCATTGCCTGTGCTAGGTCACCTGTAGGAAGGTAGGTAAAGACCTGTGATCACAGCGCACCCTCTCCTTTCCTTCTAATTCATGGACTCCATATTTAGTGATAGGATTTCCAAACTAGCTTTGGACATCATCTGAAATAGAATATGGAGACTTCCTTCTCTGATTATACCACACCCCTGCCCCCTCCCCACCCCAAGAATGACAGTGATTGTCTCTGGAAGCAATAAGATTGATTTGTACTTTTATTTCTTTGTATTTTTCTGGATATCCCAAATTTCCCAATAAGAAGGGTAGACTATTTTTATAATTAAACAAAAGTATTAACTATTAAAAGAAGGGTGGGGGGTAAAAGAGAAAATGAGGAATTTCTTCTCAATGAAAAGAGAAAAGCTGACAAGATGTAACCACAGTTGCCAGAAGAAAGCCTAACAATCTAAAGGCAATAGACCAGGTTCAATGCCAGCTTCTCACACACAACTGGGGTCTTGTTATTCATCCCTGCATTGTCTTGCAGCTCTGTGAAGCACAGTAGCTCCTGCTTTCTTTTAGTCACTCTATCAAGGGAGGACAGAAAGCAGGGAGTGATGGACAGCAAGTAGAAAGTGGAAACTTGAGAGTTCTGTTCAGCCCCTTGGTCCCCACTGCAGACACACATCCTCCTGCCACAGGAGGGGACGGGGGCCCGCTGATGGGTGCACCAGCTCCTGAAGGAAAGCTGTCTGCCAGGAGCACTGCCCTGGTGTCCATTCCCTGCCTCGCCTGTCTCCCAGGTGCATAGAGAATACCCACACCCAGACCTGTAGCTTCCCTGTCTGTTTAAACAAGCTGATGTTTCTTGGTTGAATTTTAACCACCTCATCCATCAAACTCCTTCTCAGCCTTGAAAGCTTCCTACAGGTGCAAACCCTCCTAGTATCACCCGCAGGCTCCTGTACCTGAGGAAAATAAGCTCCCCTTCTCAAATTCTGATTTTAAGCAAAAAGCAAATCCCTGGGCATGGCTTTACAAGCCCTTCCCTATCCATCTGAAATTTAGAATTTCAGCTTTACTTCAACTCCACTCACCTGATATTTCAATTTTCCAGGCGAGTAACAGCTGCCTGACTTCACCGTATGCTGTTATGCCTCTATCTTTGCTGCTGTTTTTTCCCTTGTGTCAAGAATACAGCTCCTTTATGTTGTTATCCATTTGGAAAATTTTGATTCATCCCTCTATAGCCAATATTCTCAGATCGCTCCCGTATCCGAAGAGCAACCCCTCCCATCTGATTGTTTATTTGCCTTATCATATTTCTAGATTTTATGATTCACACACACAAAAACTGTTCATTCATCTCTATGCTCTCAATAGTCACATAGCAGCTATTCTCTAAGTGTTTGATGAAGAAATAAATGATGTCTTTCACCAAGTTTTATCACGCTCTGCGATTATGCATTCAAGTCAAATCACAGTGGAATTTGTTTGCTTGTTTTCAGTGTACTCCTCTGTGGCTGGACTATTTTGGTTTTTCATTTTTGTTTTATTTAAGGGAGCAAATAATTATAAATTTAAACAAATAAAATATGCAGGTGAGTATACACCATTCCATCAACAAACAAGTACATATTGAACCCTCCTTTTGAGCCTAGCTCTGCACTGGGTCCTGGGGGAGACATGTATCTTGTTAGGCAAGAATGAGAAGGAGCATATTGTCTGAGATAAAGCTGAAAAGATGAATATATATTTATTTTGGTTAATTAAGATTAGTAAGGTGAATCTGATTCACATTGCGTTTCAGTAGTGCCTGTGTATAAGTGCATTAATTCAGAGATAATGGTAGCAGTGTGCATCAGAATACCAGGAGAAAGCCTAATGAAGAAACTGAGCAGTAGTTGCTCCTTGATGTGTCAGGCTTTGCACACACATATGTGTGCAAAAATGTGTGTGTCTACACTTCAGAAAGACAGGAAGCCTTTATTTTCTCTACATAATGCTGCCCTTAACACACGCGGCAATCTCATGCTCAACAAATTTATTCACTTTCAGCAGGGTTACTCAGCCTCAGCACTACTGACACTGTGGATGGGATAATTCTGTGTTGTGGGGGTTGTCCTGTGTGTTTAGAATGTTTAGCAGGATCCATGATCTCCACCTACTATATGTTGGAGCATCCTCCCCTCCTTCAGCCCCATCATGTCAATCAACATTTTCTCCAAACATTGCCAATTATCTTCTGTGAACAAACTTCTGTAAGGTCCAGTTTTGGCAAATGTGGTTTTCAGACTTGCTTTGGAGGAGTATTCTTAATTTTTTGTTAGGATTCTTGCAGGGGAGGGGAGGGAGGAAAAAGGGGAGGGAAGTGAGGGAGAGAGAGAGAACACAGGTTACCAAGAAGATAATTCCTAAAGAGCTGGTGCTTTTGTTTTGTAAATAGCTACTATTAGGAAAATTAAGAAAACACACTATTCATTGTCTATTTCCTAGTGTTTATTACTCATTCAAGATGAACCAATAATACTCTAGAGTGATATTAAAATGGTACCCAAGGCCATTGAGTATGACTTTGAATTAAGCTTTGGAAATATTCC
>NW_012108964.1:997622-1018745 GCF_000951045.1 Mandrillus leucophaeus | reverse complement strand
ATTCACTTTCAGCAGGGTTACTCAGCCTCAGCACTACTGACACTGTGGATGGGATAATTCTGTGTTGTGGGGGTTGTCCTGTGTGTTTAGAATGTTTAGCAGGATCCATGATCTCCACCTACTATATGTTGGAGCATCCTCCCCTCCTTCAGCCCCATTATGTCAATCAACATTTTCTCCAAACATTGCCAATTATCTTCTGTGAACAAACTTCTCTAAGGTCCAGTTTTGGCAAATGTGGTTTTCAGACTTGCTTTGGAGGAGTATTCTTAATTTTTTTTTAGGATTCTTGCAAGGGAGGGGAGGGAGGAAAAAGGGGAGGGAAGTGAGGGAGAGAGAGAGAACACAGGTTACCAAGAAGATAATTCCTAAAGAGCTGGTGCTTTTGTTTTGTAAATAGCTACTATTAGGAAAATTAAGAAAACACACTATTCATTGTCTATTTCCTAGTGTTTATTACTCATTCAAGATGAACCAATAATACTCTAGAGTGATATTAAAATGGTACCCAAGGCCATTGAGTATGACTTTGAATTAAGCTTTGGAAATATTCCGAGCAACACATTTAATTAACTAGGATGCTTGGTTAATATTAAATCCACATCAGCTAATATTAAAAACATATATATTGAGGTTTAACAGCTTCAGGAGAGCTCAGGATCTGATTGTGATGTTGTTCATCTCAATGTACAGGTTCATTGAATCTTTCCAAATGGAGCACTGGGGACTAGAACATTACCACTGATTTGGAGAGCAAAGTGGGGAAAATTAAGTTATTGTGTAACAATGTTTATATTCTAAGCAATGTTTATAATGAGCTATACAAACAGGTTGGGAGAACTTGCTCCATTGATGGCAATATCCTTCTTCTACCTCAGAATGCTTGGGTCTCAAAAGCAAAATCAGAACAAGTGTAGGGGTAAAATGAACATGTGGTGCTACTCTCCTTATTTAGAGGATGAAATTTTGCCCCTCTAGCAATGTTCACTTCAATGTCCATGATTTTCACTAAGGTTATCCTTTTCGTTTTTTCTTTTTTTTTAAATCTGGGCTTGGAGGAAGAAAAATAGACCAGTATCTAAAAGCAATTTGTCCCCACCTAACTAAGATGGGGTAGGCATCTGATAACAGGATTGGGGAGATTATCCGGTCAGGGAAGATGCTGGTAGATTAAAAAAAATGGCAGAGTGTCCCTTAATGTTTCATCCAACAAATGTGTTAGTTATCAGTATACATAATCTGGTCTATAAAATCCAAATTTTATGGAGTCAACCCTCTTACAACACAATTCTTTAATATTTTGCTTACCTGCATAACTTTAACCTTCTTACTTATTCCATATGTATGTCATCAGCTGCTTATTAATAGTTTCTTGTGTGTCAGTTTTGTGTTGCCCAAAATATTAAAATATTCCTAAAGACTAAATTAGGAAAGGGAGCAGAGCCTGTGAAGAAGCAAATTTCAACCCCCAAATTCCTACCTGAGTCCCATGCTCCTTCAGGAATCTGTTGTCCTGCTCCTGGGGAATATCCACAGACTTGCCATGCTCGCCAACATGAGGCCCCATGGTGGGTGCTGGGATCTCACTTTTGAGCCCATGTATCATTAAGCACCCATTTCTTAGCCTTGCCAGAACCCAAAAATGTCAAAATGCTATGCTTTAGCAAAGCCCTGATGCCAGCCTCAACATCACCGGTGGCAGCACTCCCTTCCTCTTCTCCCGTGGGTGCCTGCCAGGATGTTTTCTCAGACCTGCACCATTCCTACCACTCTCACAAGCTACAATTTTTTTTTTAAAAAATACAACAGTGCCTGTGGGTTTTTCCTCCTGATTACAAGGGACAGCGAGTTTTTGTGTCAATAAATTGTCACAAATTCCTATAAACCTGCATTTTTTTTTTCCTGAGTGATGTTGCTACTTCACTCCTCATCAATCAGTGTTTCAACTCAGCCGACCCTGGTTGGGATCAATATGGCTACGTGCAGGTTTGGTTCCACCGAAGTACACAAGTATCTCTGTGCTAGCCTGCTAATTAGAAGAGAGGAACTGGATGGGATCATAGTCTTATTCTTTTCATTTAAAAAAATAAAATATAACTGTTCCAATACTTTGGACTCAGGGTAACTTACTGTTGCTAGAGACCATGATAGCAAAAAAGCAGAGACAGGTAAAGGCAATCTGAAAACATGGAGACGTATTAAAGGCATTTAATGATGTGGTATTACTTTTTTTAATTGCCAATCTCACATCACAATAAACAAGATAATGTCCTGAGTGTGGCTGTATTGGTTCTCTGGAGAAAAATAACGGATAGGATAGATATACATAAATAGAGATATATAAGAGGGATATATCATGAGAATTGATTCACATGATTATGAGGGCCGAGAAGTCCCACAACACGCCATCAGTAAGGTGGAGAATCAGGGAAGCCAGTGCTGTTAAGTCAGGCCAGGTTCAAAGTTCTTAGAACCAGAGGTGCCAGTGGTGTCACTGTCAGTTCAAGGCAGAAAGGTTGAAAGACTGGAGGGCTGCTGGGGTAAAGACCCAAGAACCTGCAGCTCCCATATTCAACAACAGAGGTGCATGTCCCAGCTCCAAAAGAGACAGTGAATTTGCCGTTCCTCTGCCTTTTCTTTCTATCTCAATGGGTTGGATCATGCCTGCCCACAGTGGAGTCAGATCTTCTTTACTCAGTCTATTGATTCAAATGTTAACCTCTTCCAGAAACAGCCTCACAGACACAACCAGAAATACTGTCTTATCAGCTGAGTGTCCCTTAATCCAGTCAAGTTAACACATAAAATTACCCATCACTGTGGGACTCTGAGAGGTTCCTGTATACTTTAAGACCTGGTTTTGGCTGAGACTTGCCTCTCTTGCTTATTTCTTTAACCTGATGCACTTTTTCAAACCTTTGAATAAAAATAAAAGTAGCCACTGTATCAAGTACACTGATGTTTGTACCTGACAGCTCTGGTCTCCTGATTCAAATCTTGATAAATAATGATGCCTTCGATCTTTGTTCCTAAGACTGTCAGCTCCCCATAGTCCTAGGGCTGAGCAGTGTACCTTCAGGCACATCTGACCAAAAGTGCAGATAGGGACTGATGGTGGAACAGTGATCGTAGGTGGGAACAGCTCACCATACAGCTCTAGGAGAATGCAGGTCGTGTCTCTGCTCTTTCTCTGCCAATCTTTGTTTTTCCTCCTCCAAAAAATATTACACCAATGTACGACCTTCAGAAGTCGAAAATTCTGACTAACTGAAAGCTCTGGGGTAGCATGTTTTGATTGCATCTTGACGGGGTTTACTGCTGGGGGGAGAAGTTGTCTTAACATTGGCTGCAAGCGATGTTGCTATGGAGGCAGTGCTCCCTGCACTCGGGCCCGGGCTTCCATCTCTCACTGGAAAGAACCTAAGGACTTTCACAAAGAAAGTTGATGTGTATGTGACAGGCACAACTATATCTGTTTCCTCTCTTCTCTTCTCTTCTCTCTTCATTAATTACATCTCACAGGCATGCACACTGAGAAATGTATATATAAGTGCATGTAAATACAGAGATTAAAAGCTACCATCCAAAGAGGTGTTTAGAGTTATGTATGTATTCATTATAACACCTATTAGTTAAAACTAAGAAAAGTCCATTAAAAGCTAAGCTCCTTTTACAGAGTGACCAGATCTGAGCTTGAGTTTGGTCAAGACAGCACACCACAGCACCCTGATTCGCCATGGCATTTTGCTTCTGGCCACTTGCTGTATTGAGTATTTCCCCAGGCAAAGGGGCACACAACTTAGTAACTGGGCTGGAGTCTCACATCTGCCCAGTAGCATGTTTGCAAAAAAAGAATACCTCCAAACAGGTCTCCCTGGCTCTTTGGGGGTCATGGGGCTCCTCCCAGGTACTTATAACCATCCCGTCCTATGTGGTATGGCTGTCCCACACCCTCCACCATTGCTCCAGGTAAGGCCAGGGTGAATCTCCAATATTCACAGTAACATTCAATCCTGCTGCTGATGGGCAAATTTCCTGCTCTGGGTTCAGGTTCCCTGGGAACTGACCAGTCTGCAGAGCAGAACTGCCTTGAGCTCTCTGCCTGTGAAACGGACTTTAATGGTGTCATCTGTTCTGTTTTGTCAAAGCCTTTTCTCTTTGCTGCTGCTCCTCCTTTCACTCTTGTTTCTCTTAGGGTGACTGTCTTGCCATCAAGCCTCTCAATGAATGCTGAGGGGTTTCTCCTGGGTGGCCACCAAAAATCCCTCTAAGTCCAGCCCCAACCCCCTTCTGTAGGCCCCATGAGACTTAGCTCCCTTGCCTTCTGTAGCTCTGGTCAAGGTGGGTTATTGTTGTCTGCCTACATGCATGTCTCCCCCAAACTACAACCATGAGCTCCTGGAAAGTTGAGTCTCATTCATTCCTATGTGTAGATTTGTGTCTCCTACCAAGGGCATGATATTTCCACTTAGGATAACTGATAGACCTCCCAAACACAGCACTTACAAAATGAGGCTCCTGCCTTTCACCCCAAGCCTCTTCCTTCCCAAATGTTCTTCAACTCAGTAAGCAAAAACCCTGTTCTCTAGTTGCTCAGGTCAAAAACTTGAGGACCATCTCTGATTCCTCTTATTTTCTTATAACTCATATTTACTTCAACAGCAAATCCTGTTAGCTCAGCCTTCAAGATACACACAGTATGTGAACACATTTCACAGCCTCCACTGTTTGGACGAGGTTTAGTCCAAGCCACCTCTGTTTCTTGCCTGTACAATTTTCAGAGCCTCCTAAGGGGGACACGGCTTGCTTGCCTGTCTGTCATCTATAATCCATGCAGCAGCGGGCAGTGGGCTGAATGGAGGCCTCTGAAAACACACGTCCATGTCTTAACCCTCAGAACCTATGAAAGTGATTTAATTCGAAAAAGGGGTCTTTGTAGATGGGATTATGCTAAGGATCCAAAGATGGATTATCATGGTGGGCTGTAATCTCAATGACAAGTGTTTTATAAAAAACAACCAGAGGAGAGACATGGGCAGAAGCAAAGAAGGTAATGAAGACAGAGGCAGAGATTGGAGTGATGTAGCCTCGAGGAAGATCAACAGCCACCAGAAGGAATTAAGGAATGTCCCCTAGTATCTCCAGGAAAGGACTAGCTCTAAGATCTAGACTTCAGACTTCTGGCCCCAAGAACTGTAAGAGTATACATTGTTTTAAACAGTGTTGGAATTTGTTATGGCAGCCCTAGAAAACTAAACACAGACCAAAGCACTCTTCAGGGTGTTATGCCCCGTATGTCCCTCCAGTGTTCTCTGTCCCATCCTTGAAGGTACATTTCCCCAGCTTCCTCTAGAAAGCTGAGACAAGTCCTTCTTTAAGAGAGCCCAATAAGCATCCTAGCCTCACAGGGAAGTATTTCCCACCCCTTTCCAAAAGCAGCATCAGCAGCATCTTGAGCACCAGGTGAGTATCAGCTGTTCAAGAGAATTCCCAGGCCAACAATGGCAGGTCAGAGGGTGGCAAGACCAACCCCAGATGTTTCAGAGGCAATGCTGGTGGATGAAGGACTGCAAGGGGAAGGGTAGCAGGCATTAGCTGCACCAGCAGGATGCCCCGGGGCCTCTGAGAACCTGCCCTCGAAGGAGGCAGTGATGGTCCACCCAGTGATTCTGCTTGGTGGATTCTCATTCCGCTACAGGGACACATTGAAGATTTGCTCAGCCTTGCATGGACCAGGGAGTTAAGAGAACGAGGAATTTCCGACTTGCCTGGCTCTCTCCATTTGCAGAGCCCTGAACTTTATGTTATTTTATTGGAACCTAACAACCACCCAGGAAAGGTGATAGAAACATCCCCCTGCCCATTTTATTCTAATCTTAAAGATGAGAAAACAGAAATAGAAGAAAGTGACTTCTCTGAGTTGAACTGTCTGTAAGAGGTTAAGCCAGAGCTTAACCTGGCATCTAGAGCATTTCCGCATTTTTAAAAGCTGTCTCAAACATGCCTCAACTTATTTCTTCAAGCCTATACCAGGCTTTGTTTTCTAACAGGAAAATATGACCAAATAGCTTGAGATACTCAGAGTCTGTCTGACATTTTGTTCTTGCTGTTATCCTGGGCTAATTAAAAATATAATATTAAAAAGGAAATTTCCTTATTAAGTTTACTTTTGACATTCCGTAAGAAATCCTAAGTACTCTACTTGGAAAAGACAATACTGATTTTCACAGTCAACGCATCAGGACACATATATTTGGCCCAATCAGGAGATTTTTCACCGTGAATTTGATTGCACAGTTTTGCTGGTAGTGGATACTACAGAAGGCAAGTAGTGGATCTAGTAGTGGATACATTCAGAAGGCAAGATTACAAGAGAAATATCACCTGCAAATCATGTGTAACTCTTGGGAAAGTATACACAATCAGGCCAGTTGTGGTGCCTCTCTCTTGTAATCCCAGCACTTTGGGAGGCCAAGGCAGGTGGATCACTTGAGGTCAGGAGTTCAAGACCAGCCTGACCAATATGGTGAAACCCCGTTTCTACTAAAAATACAAAAATCAGCCAGGCATTGTGGTGGGCACCTGTAATCCCAGCTACTTGGGAGGCTGAGGCAGGAGAATTGTTTGAACCTGGGAGGCAGAGGTTGCAGTGAGCTGAGATCGCACCACTGCACTGCAGCCTGGGTGACAGAGCAAGACTCTATCTAAAAAAAAAAAAGTATACACAATCAAACTTGCTCTAACTTTTTGTCTTTGTTGTTGGCTTCCAAACAGGGGATGGAGGGAGGAAGGGCAGAGAACTAACCTAATGAAATTCTTTTCTATGTTCTGGTCTTAGTGCTTGGAGCCTCAGTGCTTGTGGTCTTCATGCAGTCATTTTATAGAATTTTCCCACATTCTACTTCTTTGGGTTATTTATTTCTTTTCTTTTTTTATTTGCAGATAAAAAGAAACAGATATGAAGAGGTTAAATATCTTACCCAAAGTCACCCAGCTTACAAATGACCAAGAATTATTTTGTTTGTTTGTTTGGTTATTTTTTGAGACAGAGTCTTGCTCTGTCACTCAGGTTGTAGTGCAATGGCATGATCTCGGCTCACTACAACCTTTGCCTCAGGGATTCAAGTGATTCTCCTGCCTTAGCCTCCCGAGTAACTGGGACCACAGGCACATGCCATCATGCCCAGCTAATTTTTGTATTTTTAGTTGAGACAGGGTTTCACCATGTTGGCCAGGCTAGTCTCAAAATCCTGACCTCAGGTGATCTGCCCACCTTGGCTTCCCAAAGTGCTGGATTAGAGGTGTGAGCCACTGCACCCAGCCAAGAATGTTTTAAAATAAGCCACCATCACAGATTGTTTCCCCACACCTTGGGTGCAGCACGTGTGTGCTATGGAACACTGTGGGAAAATGAGAGTTCCTCCTGCGGATTCCCATGAAGATCTTTTATATAGGAAACATTTTTTTTTCCCCACAGATTGGGCAAGCTGTCTTATTGAGCAAACAGCAGCAGCATCTGATCTTGAGTAATGTCTGTGAGAAGCGAGAATGTGACAGCTTCCTTAACATCATTACTAGCAGAGTTCTTAATTAACCTGCCGATAAAGTCAATAATGGAGATCCCCATTGTTTTAGAAATGAAGCCTATTTGATTACTTCTTCCTCCAGGACATTTTGGCTGTTTGCGGTCCTGTAAGTTTGGTTCAGAATTCTAAGACCGCCCTCTAGCCAACTGCACTTTTAAAATGGCCCCTTCTTGGTGTTTCTACAGCTTACCAAACTTTTTGCATGTATCGATGCTGTCAACCTTTGTGACAATTTTAAGGCTCACAAGAATATGTTAATTTTTCAGATTAGTAAACAGAGATTCAGAGAATTTGAGAACTATGCATAGAATTACAAAAACAGTAAAGACAATTTGAGTACCTTGCACAGAATTACACAAATGGTAGAGAGTAGAGGCAAGATTTGAATTGATGTCTTTGACCTCCATTCTGGTCCCCTTTCCTGTTCTTATCCACCAAATGCCTTGGGCTCCCAACTATGATAGAGGCTATTTGAATGTAGCTGCAGTGTTCTCTAGATACCGTATCTAGCTTTCCGAGGAGAAACTGAGGGGGAGCAAACATCTTACGGTGCCAAGGTTAGTGCAAGAGCTTGCTACATATCCACATCCTCATCATTCTTGAACCTTTCTTTACTCAAAGCCAAGTTAAATGACTCTAAAGCTATTGGATGCTATTTTTTTCTATAAATGTTCAACAGAAAGACATACTGGCTGTGAAACAGGAACTCAGATGTTTACTTTTGAGTTTTCATCAGATGGCATCCAGGACCTTGGGAACACGGAATACTGTCTCATACTTTCCTACTTACCACATATTTGCTCCTTTCTATGTATTTGTCCATTAAGCCTATTTTATCAAGAAGGAACCAGAATCACGAAGCAAAGGACTAAGAGCTCCATCTCCACATTGAAAAGTAGCTTTCCCATCAAATGGCAAATGCTTCCTCTCAAAGGTTGAATAGTACAGCACTTAAAAAGATTTCCAGCTGGTTACATTTAAGGGGCTTGAAAAAAGGCTGCTCCCAGAATATCTACTGGCTGGAACCCGTGATGTATTTTTGTTTGATATTGAATTGGAAACATTTTCTCTTGTGCTCTATTCCTGCCCCTTGAAATTGGGTCCTATGTCTCACAGGCATGAAAGCCTCGGTGGCACCCAGAGTTTCCATAAAGGCTGCAGGAGCTCTCAGCCCTCATTATCGCGGCCCTGCTAAGAGGGTCTCCCACTCAGACCCATGCCTGAGGATGTGCACACAGGACCAAAGGCTGTCTTCCGACATTATTTTGCAGTCACAAACTCTTTCCCAATAAGAGGCTGTGAAAATGGGCAAGAGCAGGCCCTCTAGAGCAGGGGAAGCAGACTCAAGTCTGTCTTCAATATCTCTTAGGATTTGTCACCTCTGACCACCCAGCATGCTGCAAGCTCTCCTGGCCTCCGTCACGTGGCCCTGTGTCTTCTCTTGAATACCACCTCGACTAGTCTGGGATCATTTTCTCCTTCTTCTCTCTCCCCTGCCACCCCCTGCTCCTCTTCCTTTAACACCATCTCCTCCTCCTTCTCCTCTTCCTCTTTCTCCTTCCCCTCCTCTTCCTTCCTCTTCTCCCTGTCCTCCTCCTTCTCCTCCCCCTCCTTTGTCTCCTCCTTCTCCTCCTCCTTCTCCCTTTTCTCTTCCTCCTTCCCCTCCTCCTCCTTCCTCTTTCCCTCTCCTCCTCCTTCTCCTCCACCTCCTCCTTCTTCTCCTTCTCCTTCTTCTCCTCCTCCATCTTCCTCTCCTCCTTTTCTTCTTTTTCTCCCCCTCCCTCTCTTCTTTTTCTCCTCCTCCCTCTTCTCTTTCTCCTTCTTTCTCTCCCCTTTCTCTCTCCCTCTCCTTCTTCCTCTCCTCCTCTTTCTCCTTCTTCCCTCCCCTCCTCCTTCTCTTATTTTCCTGATATTAGATTTTGCCAGGCTTTTAGTCTCTGCTTTTAAAATCTCTGCTTTTCTAAGTCTCCTCTTCTCAAAAACTATTGAAGTAGTTTTTGAGGAGTGCTCTGTTCCATCCCAAATATAACTCCTTCTCACCAGTGTCTTATATTCAAAAGGTAAAACAAATAGAAATGTTCTGTGGTGCCGTTTTGCTGTTAGATCTCCTTGATGACTCATTTCTTCCTGTGTATTTGAGCCTTACTTTGGTGGTAACCATAGTTATATGTTTATTTGTGGAGATGACTCCAAAATCTGAATGTCTCACCCTGACCTCTGGTGTCAGCTTCAATATGGAATGTTAAGCCACCTCCGGAACATTTTGAATTATTTGTCATGCTTTTATCATTCACCATCAGTGAGAGAACAATGGTAGTCATACATCTCACAGGAATTCCAAGCAACCAAGCAGGGATTGACTGGCTCTGATAGCAAACAAAGACTGGTGGCATCCAGTCAAGAAAGAAAAACTAACCATCTCTGGAGAAGGACCAAGATCTCAAATCACTTTCTCTAGGAGCTGTCACAAACACAAATCCACCCCACACTGGCATCCACGGTCAAGGGATTTGATTTACTTGGGGCCAGAGGATTGAGTGGCAGCAGCTCTCTGTATCAGGAAGGTACCAGCATGATAAATGAAGGCAGAAATCCTAAATGCGGCAGAGAAAGCCAGAAGCAAGGTGCAGTCCTGGGGAAAAAAGGCAACAACAACCAGACAAAGTGTTCATTGAAGTAAACTTGGTCTCAGAAATGATTTCTAGACCCAGGGCTGACCTGCAATAGGAACATCAAATTCCAATGCTAGGAAGAAAGTAAGTCAGGTGAACAGGGCCCTCAAAGTGTCAAAGAGTATGTAGGATTGTAGGCTGGGCCCTGGGACTAGCAGACTATGGAAAAGCCTCCTCTTCACTTGCAAGAAATAGCTCCTGAAGAGCTTGACGTTTGTGTTCTCAGTAGTACAGAAATTAGACAGAACTGAGTCTGTGAGATGCAGGCCCTTTGTGCCTTTGGCCAAGGAAGGCAGGGAGAGGGTTCAGGGTGAGCAACGGCTGATGGAAGTCTCACCTGCTTGAACTGGACGTCTTTCTCCAATACTTTTCCCATGTTGATAAGTCTCTGCTGCTATTTTCTCTGACATCACATCTGAAAGCTTTGCTAGATTTGACTTTTTCCACCTTTCACTCTGTCTTATCTATGCCATTATTAAGTCCTAATTAGACCTGTGTTTGATCATTAGTGACATTTTCATTATTTTCAAGAGTTGGTAGCCATGTTGGTTAAGCAGTTTCCATTTCAATGAATCCATTATCCACCCCAGTTTCTCCCCATCAGTCTATCCCGCATGGTACCAGAATAATTTTTCAAAAATCTAAAAATCCTTATTTTTTAATCATACTATTCCCCTCTTTAAAATTCTCAAGGATCTGGCATTATCTACAGAATAAAATCTAAATCCTCTAATTTAGCATGGAACCATTGCATGATCTGGTCCCAGCCCACTTTTTTTTCTCACCTTAGCTTTTACTCAATCTTAACCAAACTGTCTCCATGGAGGCAAGATTACCTCTTTTTTTTTTTTTTCTTATTATACTTTAAGTTCCAGGGTACATGTGCATAACGTGCAGGTTTGTTACATATGTATACTTGTGCCATGTTGGTGTGCTGCACCCATCAACTCATCATTTACATTAGGTCTATCTCCTAATGCTATCCCTCCCCCCTCTCCCCTCCCCGTGATAGGCCCCGGTGTGTGATGTTCCCCATCATTCTCAGCAAACTATCGCAAGAACAGAAGACTACCTCTTGTACTAACTCCTGCTAGCTTTCTTCTTGCAGCCTCTGCCCATGTTGCTCCCATTGCTCAGATGGTATTCCCCACCTGTCCTCTCCCTCATCACTGCTCCCACCAGCCTGGCTTCACTTGCTAAAATCCTGCTCAATTACGAAAAAGAGCTAATGCATGCTGGGTTTAAAACCTAGGTTGATAGGTGCAGCAAACCACCACAGCACATGTTTACCTATGTAACAAATCTGAACATCCTGCACATATACCCTGGAATTTAAAAATAGAATAAAATAAAAGGCCAGGTGCAGTGGCTTACACCTGTAATCCCAGCACTTTCAAGGCCCAGGTAGGAGGATCACTTGAGGTCAGTAGTTCGAGACCAGCCTGATCAAGGTGAAGAAACCGTGTTTGTACTCAAAAAAATACAAAATTAGCCTGGTGTGGTGGTGCACGCCTGTAATCCCAGCTACTCGGGAGGCTGAGGCAGGAGAATCGCTTGAACCCAGGAGGTGGAGGTTGCAGTGAGCTGAGATCATGCCATTGCACTCCAGCCCAGACAACAAGACCCAAACTCTGTCTCAAAAATAAAATAAAATAAAATAAAATAAAATAAAATAAAATAAAACAAAACAAAAATAAAAAGTAAAATCCCGTTCAACTCTTCTCTCAACTTCCTTTGAATCTCAGCCCTCTAGGAATTTTGTTAGTATTTACCGCATATTCCACTATTTTGGTATATATATATGTGTGTGTGTGAGTGTATACATATACATATATACATATACATATATATATACATACATATATATATATATATATATATCTGCTCCTCTAGTTAGTTATTCTTAAATGTTTTTCCTGCTACATTCTAGCAGATAAGTACCACTGGAGAGACTACCTCGTGTTTGTTGATTTTTACCAGAGCACCTAGCTCCCTGTTAGGTGTTCAATTTTTTTCAATAAATAAATGTTTTTCTTTTTAACACTGAGGTCTGCAAACTGTCATGGCTACTATTCCATTTAATGCATTCAACGCAGTGATCTGTTCTACTTTTGTAATACATAGAACCTACTTTGAGCTGCATTCCCTCTAGTGGGAATGGGTTGGTAAGGATCCATTTACACTCATTCATGAGGTTTCCCCTGTGACCAATAAAGGGGATTTGCATGATAGCATCCCAAGGTCATAACTTCTGAAAAGGTTTTTGCTTCTATAGAGTTAGCTGAACATAATGGACTTTGAACCGACAACCTTGGCCTTTTTAACAGAATGAATTTAACCATCAGAGGGACATGGGTCTTGATAGACTTCAGTTTGGTTCAGTTCTTTTCATTGTAAATTATTCCAATTTCAGACATGCCCACAGATGTACTCATTATGGGAGACATCCCTTCTCTCCTCCTACCCATCCCTGTATCATTATATTCCACTTAGCACTTGAGCCTCAACTCTCCTATAGACCCTTGCAGGTACAGGGCTAAGACTGGGCCATGAACACCCAATGGCAGCAAAATCTTTGAGGAAGGGAAATAAATAACGCTTTTTTCTCTGTTTTAGTTTTGAGCAAGTTCAGCAGTTAGGCAAATAGAAATAGCTGCCAAATATAACCACTTTACTGATAAAATCTATATGGAAATATATGATTTATGTATATGGGCAGCTAGTCTTCCTTTTTTGAGATGGAGTCTAGCTCTGTCACCCAGGCTGGAGTGCAGTGGTGTGACCTCTGCTCACTGCAACCTCCACCTCCTAGGTTCAGGCAATTCTCCTGCCACAAGTTCACTTCACCACATGCCAAGCTAATTTCTTGTATTTTTGGTAGAGACTGGGTTTTACCATGTTGGCCAAGCTGGTCTCGAACTCGTGACCTCAGATGATCCAGCCACCTCAGCCTTCCAAAGTGCTGGGATTATAGGCATAAGCTATTGCCCCCAGCCTAGGCAGACTTCCATGCCTGGTAAGTGCCAGAACCAGACTGGACTAGGGTAGCCCTCAGTGCCGGAGCCTCATCTGATGCCCTGCTAGGGCAGAGGCCATCCTTGGAGGTGAACTGTGGAATATGGGAGGAGATGAAGCAAGCAAGGTGGCTCCTTTTCCCTAAATTTCCCAATCAAATTAGTCACTCCACCTTCCCTACGAGAGAGGAGGTGAAGGAGCCGAAATGTTATACTCCCTGAGCTTTCCTACCTGGGAGGAAACATCGCAAGTGGGAAGGAAACCCCATACTCCATAACAAGGGATACCCTTGTGCCAGTCCTGAACTGAAAGCTTCCACCCATCTTATCCCCACTGAAGTTCAGAACACTTCTAAGTTACTTTTTTCTCATCTCTCCAGCAATTGGTTATTCACCTAATCAAGGTCAGCAATATTTAATTTAGGACTGGAAGTTTCAAGAGAATATATATGCTAGATTCAAAAACGTTCTGGATAAAAACATGAATAATTCAACAGCTCCATTCCAACTTCTGGAAAAAAGCTTATGCAAACATGACAATAGCTCAGTGAGGTCACTTGGAATTTGAGCCACACAGCGGAACCGCACACGTGTGAGAAGCAGCTGGAGGGAACACACTAATTCTGAGGGGCTGGTGCTATGGCAACTTGCTAAGTCTGCTCCACGCTATGGCTTGGAATTTTCTCTTTCTTTCTTTTCTTTTATTTATTTATTTATTTATTTATTTTTGTTGTTGTGGTTGAGATAGGGTATTGCCCTGTCATCCAGGCTGGAGTGTAGTGGCATGATAATAGCTCACTGCAGCCTTAACCTCCCAGGCTCAAGCTGTCCTCCCACCTAAGACTCCTGAGTAGCTGGGACTACAGGTGTGCACCACCATGCCCACCTAGTTTTTAAATTATTATTTTTTGTGTGTGTAGAGATGGGAGTCTCACTATGTCCCCTGGACTGGTCTCCAATTCCTGGCCTCAAAAGATCCTCCCACCTCAGTTTCCCAATGTGCTGGAATTACAGGTATGAGCCACTACACTCAACTTTTTTTTTCTTTCCTTTTTTTTTTTTTTTTTTTGAGGCTGGAGTTGCAGTAGTGCAATTATGGCTCACTGAAGCCTCAGACCCTGGGGCTCAAGCAATCCTCCCACCGCAGCCAACTGTGTAGCTGGGACGCACACCACCATGTCCAGCTAGTGTTGTTGTTGTTGTTATTGTTGTTGTTTCTTTCTTCTTTTTTCTTTTTTGTCTTTTTTTGAGATGGAGCTTCACTCTTGTTGCCCAGGCTGGAGGGCTGGAGTGCAATGGCACAATCTCGGCTCACTGCTTACTGCAGCCTCCACCTCCTAGTTTCAGGTGATTCTCTCACCTCAGTCTCCTGAGTAGCTGGGATTACAGGCACCTGCCACCATGTCCGGCTAATTTTTTTTGTATTTTTACTAGAGACAGGGTTTCACCATGTTGGCCAGGCTGGTCTCGCACTCTACATTTTTGTAGAGATAGGATCTTCTGCCTCAAGCAGTCCTCCCACCTTAACTTCCCAATGTGGTAGGATTATAGTCATGAGCCACAGTACCTGGCCTAAGCAAGGATATTAAATTGATCTAAAGGCTAAACCTTCTTAAATTAATTGCAAAACATAGGAAATGGAGCACCCATTCATTTCTTACCAAATCTGTATTTATCTGTTTTCAATTGTCTGTGTGTCTATATGTTCTGGTACCAATGTGCAGCTTCCTATTCTTAGAGATTGAGCCCCTTCTAGGTGCCCCTTCTAGGTGCCAGTGACTGTGCTGGGACTTATCTATATTAACTCATGCAATCCTCACAAGAAAATTTTTGAAATATGAGGAAAACAATTCCCAAGATAGCAACATTAAAGAATTTCCTCCTGGTCACAGAGCCAATATGCATTCGAGCTAAGATTTGAGGCAAGGTCTTACTGGTTCCCAAACCCATTTTTTCCCACTGTGTTAGACCCCAAGACCCAGAGTCTACAAGAAAGAGGTTGACCATTTGAGTCCCACCTTGTTGTGAATGCAATGAATGACCCTTGGTGCACTGCTGCCTGCTCCAGTCCTGTGAGCTTATCTGTAAAGTGTCTGCCACTCGGAGCTGTTGCAAAGATTGAAGGAAACCCCTTGCGAGGAAGCATCATGTTGACTGTAAGGATGCCCAGGAGGGAGCAGGACTCTGCTCCAGGAGAGTGAGTCTGCAGGGCTCTGACCTGGGCTCCCTGAATGGCCCTGTCTCCTCACTCCTGTTTGTTCCCAGCTCTTTCTAGCTCATCGTTCTCTCTCTTTCTCCTTCCAGTGTTGGTCAGACAGGTGGGGACAGACGTTTGACATAGGCTTGACCTGTGGAGGCAGAGTGTGAAGGCAAAGATCCAGCATGAACAGATGATTTCACTTTTCTTTGGAACATGTGCAATGTCAGTGGAGGGAGGTCAGCGAGGGAAACAACTCAGGGTGATATGACACCTGGGGTGATGAATTCACTCCCCTCATGTGGATAAATCAAACACAAAACCACTCCTGATTTGGGTGTTGGTCAAGTTAATCCCACGCTTGCCTTTCTCTTGGTTTGTAGATGCATTTCCCTGGATTAGTTCCTTTTCCAGTTGAGTCTCTAATAACATGTTCCTGATCTTAAAAACCCAGGAGAAAAATAATTCCCTTCAAATGGAAAAAAGATCACATGCAATAATAACTATAAAATGCCAGGAAACTCAATAACAAAGTGCCTACCAAAAAGAGCCAGGAAATAAACGTTATCCAGGGAGACTGGCGACCCCGCTGAGAAGAGACCAAGGCACTGAATGTGATACAAGAAGGACTGTAGGGCAGATGGCATGGGAGTTCCCAGCAGGATGGGCTAAACTGCAAAGACAAGGCTATGGCTTGAAAACCTCGAAGTGAGAAAGCTCTTAAATACCCGAAGTTGATTTTCCTGCCTAACTTGGTGGGATGAGGGCTGTGAGTCCATAATAAACTGGTGTTTTAATTTACAAAATGAAATATTTATCATTGTGCAATTTGTGTGATATTCCTTGCACACCTGAGTTTGAGAACTGAAAACCTGAAGAGAGAGTCACAATGATTTTAAAATAGAAATTAATCTATATGAAAATAGTTGTATTTTCTAATATGGAAAAAACAACTATCTTTATATTAATAAAGGGTAGGATAGAACTAAATTGCTTTAAGACTGAAAATTCTCAAATATAGGCTATAAGTAAAGCAGGTACTGGGGGCAGCTGTTGCACTTTCTTCCAGGATTTTCAGATTTTTTATTTGTTTAGCATGAACAAATTCTACCGAGGAAATAGTTTCACTCGGTGTTTTCTAACCCCAGATTCAGGCAGCATAGCGAAGTAAAAAGGCCTCTGGGAGGCAGAAAAGAGACCTGGGCTCAATGAGAAGCTCTCACTGAAGGGCCTTTGTTCAGACACTGGGGCCACATTTCCCCATCAGCACATGAGAACCTTGGATTAATTCACTCTCAAGCAACTGTAACTTGAGGCGGGCTGAGGGTAGGGGTCATGCCAGTGCAAGGAAAATGTTATCACTGGCATTGTTTAGAATTACCTATGCATGGGTCATAAAAAGCAGACTGTTATTCTTTTTTTTGTTGTTTTTATGTTCTTTTCAGATAATGCACCCCCTTATTGTCCACAGTCAGTGTGGGAGGCTCAGACCATTCTCCATCCCAACTTTGTTCCCCCTGCACCCAGTTGCTGAAATCTATGGCTTTTCTTTTTCTCATCCACATCTAAAGGCATCTTCCATTCTTCTCCTGTTATTTTTCTGTAGGACTGGGAATAATAACAAACCAGGACTGCATTGGGCTACCAGGAAGGAGATGATCTTGCAGACTGGCAGGGAAAAACACAAGATGAGCCTGCCAAATCGTGAGTGCCACTGAAGGGTGTAAAATACTCCATGACTCTGATAATGGGAAGAAATGGTTTTATAGGAACTCTAACTGCCAGCCCAGCAGAGGGAGTGACAGCTGATCCATTAGGTCTTCTGGTTTCCAGGCACATAGGTTCTGGTTGGTCCCCTGTGGCTTATTCAGAATCTGGCTTGCAGTGTTAATTTGCAACCTGCTAAGAGCCTTGTGGACTTGGATAAATACAGATAAATACCAGTCAGCTCATTTTAAAATGCTCTTTCCCTTGTTTTGTTGATTTTCTTCTGATGGGTGTAGTATTTCAAAGAGCTCTGAAGTTGCTGTTTTCATTCCTTATGCATGACTTTTATTAGCCCTGCTGGCCTTGAAAGCCCCTGGGTGCTGAGAGGCAGCGACTTGAATTCCAGCTACAGAGGCTTCAGAGAATGGGGAGTGATATGCCCGAGGACAGAAACCCTCAGAACTGGACAACCTCTTGTCACTTGCAACCCCCACTCATCTTTGCTCTGACCTACCCTAGAGCTTAGAAACTATATGTGCAAGGCTCACTCTTTACAGTGGGGAACAAGAAGAAGGATTGAAAAAAGGGGAGGAAAAATCAAAACCCGCTCTCAACACTCTAACCTCCATTCTAGCTATTCTTTTCTGCTTCCCTTTTAATCTTTTGGGTAGTTCAACATTTTTGGTTTGGGAATCTTATTCACCTTCCAGGTAAGCTTAACTCATCTCTCCATTGTTTGATCCAAACTTCTTACCCTTTTTGTTTTCCCCTCAGTCCTGAAGTTAACTTCCCTTTAGCCATCCACCATCTCAGGGTCCTATCAGAATTTCAAATCGCCATCACATCCCTCCACAGTGACTTCAGAGCCCAAGGCAAACTCACACAACGTGAAGAGGTTAGAGATCATTGCTGAGCCTGTGAAGCCAGCAGCCTATGGGTGAACTGGGGAATGTGAATAAGGAGGACTGAAGAATGGAGGATGGAAGACAAAGGAAACCACTTAGGAGACAGCATTGGCTCTTATCCTATAAAAGAAGGCTGACCTAGAGTGGGGCCTTGGAGCACCAGGAACTTTCATGGTCTGAGGCTGAGCAAAGAATGATTATGTTCTCCATGCTGGTGTGGTTTGGAGAACCAGCTGCTGTCTGGGGGAAGTTTCTACACGCAAAGACTCTTTAAACAGGGTTGCATCCATATTTAGTAAGTTTTTATTGAATTTCCATGATGTGCAGGGCCCCATGCTGGGCACCATGTTGAACACGACAGACAAGGTCACTATTCTCATGGAGCTTACATTTCAGTGCAGAAGACAGACAATTTGACAAGCAGCTACAAGTGTGACACATGTTACCAAACAGAAGATACAAAAGACTGCTGGAGCATCTAATGTTGGAAGAACATCTTGACCTTATCAGAAAAACAGTAATAAACTTCAGAATGTCTCACCAGTGAAAGCATGGGTCCAACCACCAAAGGATTTGAACATTAGCACATCACACACTCTAACCCTGCCAGAGGCCAGGATGACTTTGACTAACAGGTGGCGCTGTCTGGATTGGCCTTGTCTACATTCAAGGTGCTACCTGCGTGTTGTATAACTTCTACCTAGGCTGCCTTGGCCTGATACCAGTATATTCCCAACTCCCAAGGTGCACTTGCATCTGATTCATCTCAGACCAATATCTTCCTAAGGGTAGAGGCTGCAGGGAACCAACCATCTACAAATAATTTTTTAAAAAATCAATATTAACCATGTTGGCAGTGTTACGTATTTTTGAACTAAGTGTTTCATTACTCCACATAGATTACTCAGAGAGGACAGAGTGATAACACTGTTGACTCTATTCTTTTCACAGAATCACAGACTGCTGGAGATCAAGGGGTCTTTACAAAGGATTTAGCCTAATGGTTCTCATCTGGGTCAGGGTTTCTTCATCTCAGTGCCTGCCAAAGATTGTTCAAAGCTCATACCCTGCCTATGCTGCACCCCAATTCTGATATATTTGGGTTGGAGTTGGTGCAGGAGGCTCACATGCTATTTAGAATATGATCCTCCATAGACTCCAGTGCATTTTGTGAAGCTTCCACCACCCCATGTACCCTGTCCTATAGGGAAAATCATTGACCTAATCCATCTCCTCATTTTACAGACTGCCTAGAATCAAAGAGGCTAAGTGACACTGACACATCCTGTTTAGTAGTAAAGCTGGAACCAGCATGCAAGTTCATCCTATTTTTATTGCCTTACTATGCTGTTGCTTTGGAAGACAGGTCTAGCCTTCAGGGCAGGCAAGGGAAAGCCATAATTAGAGGGCACTGCCCAGAGGGTCCCAGTACCTGAGCACCGGCCTTTTGTCATGAGTGAAAGACCCAAAACAGATCCCTTACCATCACTGGGTCCTGGCGGGGTCTCCCTGCCTCCTTGCCGCAGGTGCCCTGCAGGCTCTGCTGCAAGCTTGCTGTGTTCTGGGGCTACTGCAGCTACCACATCTGCCCCTGCCAGGTCTATCTGCCTGCTGGTGATCGTCATTACACAGCCAATGCAGAACGTGTTTCAGTTCTCTGGAGTGGGCTGGACTCGGGTACAGTAAGCAAAGAATCCTCAAGGAGCCTCTGCCTCTGTTTTAGGAGCCCTTCAGTCCTAGAAACGCAAACTAGATGTTAGGCAGGCCATTGCTTGGGCACCAGGTCCTGCCAGGTCTGGCTGTGTGAGCAGGCAGAGGCCGTAGGAGAGAGACCCGGAGATGCCAGGGATGAGGTTGCTCACTTTGCTGAAATTCGGTTTCAGTAATGGAGCCCCTTTCTTTTGACCTCGCTTCAGGAGAAAAATGTCACAGACTGCAGAAGGGCCAGGAATAGGCAGGGAAGATTTGGGAACACTGTCATCATTTTCAATTCGTGCACCAACTCAAAAACCCTGTATTTTAAAAGAGAAGATATTTACCCACAGGAAGAAGTCTTAAACCTGACAGTGCAAATTCTTCAAAATAGGTTGATTTTCTGATCATTTCTAGTTATCACAATCCATCCATTCCACCCTTGGCTGGGTGTGGGGGTCACTGGCAGACAAAGAGCCTGTGTGAGTTCTCTGTAAACCCGAATTAAAGTGAAATCCAGAAAAGAGAGAGGCTAGGAACACAGCGGGAAGGCGAGAGGGGCTGGGGACAAACTTTGATCTATTTTGCAAAATTTGCCTCTGGCACTCCAGTGAAATTATTTCAAAAATCCTACCCTGGTCTGCTAAGGAAGCAGGGGTTGGTCAGTAAACTATAGCCCAGGGGCCAAATCTGGCCCACCAACATTTTTTGTAGGCTAAGAAAGGCTTTTCCATTTTTAAAAGGTTGAAAAATATCAACAGAAGGATAATGTTTTGTGGCATGTGAAAATTATATGAAATCCAGATGTCAGTCTTCATAAATAAAGTTGCATGGAGTGCAGCTAGCTCAGCTACTCATGTGTTGAATACGGCTGCTTTCCTGCTGCACAGACCTGACTGAGCAGTTACAAAAGAGACGGTAGGACCCACCCAGCCTAATGTCATTACTATCTAAGCCCTTTAGAGCCAAAAGTTTGCTGGCATCGTAGTTGGGGTTGTAGTGAAGAGGAGAGTTGTAATAGAAGGAGAGCTGTTCTCCATTGCCTGAGGTTGGTGTTAAGGAAGTTTCCCTGGTAGAATACTCATACCCACATCTACCTGTATGATTTCTTCTCATCAGTATCATCCTTTGTACTGCCTGCTCCTCCCACCTGTAGGAGGTGGTCAGTTTTTTTCTACTGAAAGAAAAGAGGAAGGGCAGCAGTTCTAATGCCCACAACTACAGGAAGATTAGGCACTTATTTGAAACAGCCAGAAACAGCTCAACCTTCACATGAGAAATTCTCTGCAGGCCAATGCATTTGAGAATTTGAATATATTCTGAACATTCAGTACAAAACAGGAGGATGAG
>NW_012108964.1:986398-997200 GCF_000951045.1 Mandrillus leucophaeus | reverse complement strand
CTGAGGCAAGAGAAATGCTTGAACCTGGGAGGAAGAGGTTGCAGTGAGCCAAGATCATGCCACTGCACTCCAGCCTTGGTGATAGAGCAAGACTCTGTCTCAAAAAAATAATAATAATAATGTAAGAGAAGCATCATTAGTCTCATTTTACAGATGAGAAAGTTGGGTAGAGAGTCATTCAATCCACTGCCCACTTACCTAATGAGTGATGAAATCCAAATATATTCACCTCCAAAGAATGTGCTCTTTTTATGTTTAAAAAAAAAGAAGTTATCTCTCTGTTCCTCAGTTTCCCTACCTGTAAAATAAGGAGATTGCACTAAATTCGCTTCAAGACTACACTAGCAAAATAAATTTTGTTGATCTTGAAGCCCCTAAAAATTCTACTGAGTCACTTTGTAAAGCATCAGGGTATGTATTTTGTATAGACTGAAAGAAATCCACATAGGTCCTGTGGAAACAGCAGTGAGCCAGACAGACATTACTCTTGCCTTCATGGAACTGAAGTTCAGTCTAGGCTGGATTTTTCCCTGTATGTTGGGCTTGGATTTCTGACAGTTGTTTTTTTTCAAAAAAATGGAGTGAAAAGAAGTATATTTGAAAGCAAGGTAAAACATTCATGAACAAAAGAGATTATTCCAAATTTCTACTTCTCATCCTCACCAAAAATAGGTTCCAGTCTGTATATTTACTTAGCTTTCAGCAGGGCAACCTGGCCGGACAAGGTTTGCATCCTGCTGGGAGCAAAAAGTACTAGAGGGGAGGAAAAGAGGGTCAGAAAGGGACTAGGAAGCACCAGCACCATGCTCAGGGAGGAAACTGACCTTGGAAAGTTGAGCCTACATAGGCTCATTCCAGTGAAGATAATCCCTTCATTCCAACACTGATTTCACCCTTCCCTGCCTTTCCACTGGAACAAGCTTGGAAGTTGAAAAGACAAGTTAAGTTACCGTTTCTCTGGAAATAAGAACATTGGTGAATGGTCTTGTACAGAGAAAAACATAGAGGAAGCTTTGAGATACAACTTGGCCATGTAGCCACAGAGGAGACCTTCATGACTCCCATCACGTGTCCCTTCTTGAGAAACAAGGAGCCTTTGTCAGCCAGCAGGTTGACAACCATGTTTCTCATGTGAAGCAATGACTTCTGCAGTACCCAAGACCTTTTCAGTCTTTCATACTCTCCCACCCATGCACACATTCCTCAATTTGTTTCTTTTTCTGAAAATCAGTCCCTCTTTCCTAGCACTTCCTTTCTGGGAATCAAATGCCCAGTAACAGCCAATATGGAAATAGCTCCTGACTGCAGACATGGGACACCCCCATCATTGCAAAATGTCCTACTGGACAGAGGAGGAGTCTAGATAAATGGGGCTGTCTTGCATCTTGCAATATTAAGAATATAAATAAAAAGTGGTGTAGATAGGAAGACCCATGGTAGAGTAATACACGGAAGATTGTACTTTTCATTTTCTGTATCTTGTAAGAAGAAAATCGTAGAATGTTTTAATAATATGGGAATATATTCAATGTTTCATAGCCTGATAACTGCAGAGTATGAGCAGATGAATCTCACTCTAGACTAACACCATCCAGTAGGACTTTTTGCAATGATGGGGATGTCTCAGGTATGCAATCAGGAGCTACTGAGCACTTCAAATGTGGCTAGTGCAAATTAGGAGGCTAATGTTAAGTGTATTTAATTTAAATTAATCTACAGCTGTATGTGGCTAGTGGTTACTCTATTGAACAATACAGATCTAAAGGATCCACACTAGAAAAATAAATGCTAGGCACCAGATCTATGGCTAAAGCAAATTAAGTTAAATAAACTCTAAATGTCAGTATATCCTGCTGTTTGAGATCGAACAGGATAATTCAAACAGTAAGAACAGGGGAGCTAGGAAATTCTATTCTTTTTGAGGGCAAGCAAAAGACCCGAATTGCTCTTGCCCCCATTTAGGGAGAAGGAGCAGTGAAAAGAAAATATGCATTAGACCTAAGGATATATTTTTTGCGATAAAAGAGGAGACACATTGTATCATATAGTACAGGACACAAAAAAATATATTTTGAAAGCTGTTGCTTAAATTCTCAATCTTAAGAACGGGAACACTTTATAAAAGGAAAGTTGAAAGATTAGCTGTTGAGACACAAGTTGAGATGAAAAAATAGCTGAGAATTGGAAAGAGATAAAAAAAGTTGTTAGGTAAAATAAGGGAAGATTATAGACAATTGAAATGCAATAATAGAACTGTAATCTGCTTTAGAAGTCCCCAAAGACAAAATCAATACTGTAAAAAAATCAAAGGAGTAATCTAGAGGAGGAGCCTTGAAAGCGCCACTTGACTGCAGATAAAAAGGCAAACAGATGCAGACAACCAAAGTTAAGATGAATAAATGGAACAAAGCAGTAATCAAATACATAACCAGAAAAAAGCATTTATAAATATAATGTCAAACCCAAGGCACAGATTTTAAAAGGTCACTAAAAGGAAGTAAAATGAGTGAGAAGAAGCAAATAGCCAGTTTGTGTGTGTGTGTGTGCACATGTGTGTGTATACACAGCTACCACTAACATTTTCTATTGTTTTACTATATATATATATATATATATATTTTAGACAAGGTCTTGTTCTGTCACCCAGGTTGGAGTGTAGTAGTCCTATCATAGCTCACTGCAGCCTCAACATCCTGGGTTCAAGCAATCCTCCCACCTTAGCCTCCTGAGTATCTGGTACTATAGGCAGTCACCAACATGCATGGATAATATTTTAAATTTTTTTCTAGAGACAGCATTTTGCTATGTTGTTCAGGCTGTTCTCAAACTCCTGGGCTCAAGGGATCCTCCTGCCTCAGCCTCTCAAAGTGCTGGGATTACCGGCACGAGCCATTGCGCCCAGCCGAGCCAGACATATCTTAATACAAGTTTTGCATCTCAGTAGTCAGTCAAAAATTCCAAGAGTTTTCAGATAAACCTATCTCTCTTCTACCAAACCCAAAGAAAAAGTAGAGGAAATATGGCAGAATAGCAAACATCAATATTTCTGTAAGGTGCCCCAGTGCCATACCCAATGGGCAATGCCTATGGGTAAAAGCACAGAGCTTGCTCTCATCTTCAATCTCTTACTGGTTATAAAGAACAGGATCTTTCTTAAAATGGTAAAGATACTTTTAAAGTAATACAGTAATAAGGTAACTAAAATACTAATATGTTTGAAGGGATGTCAATTTTTTTCTCAGTATTCAGTATTCCATCAATAAGATCATTTTTTCTTATTAAAATAAGGACAGTGTAGCCTCACCAGCATTTTTTTTCACAGACTATGCAAGGTAATCACATCTTGAACCCTTCATAAAACTACATTTTTAACAATATTCACAAATTGGTCTAAAATGGGCTATCATTTTTCATATTTATATCTTTTATGATGGCTAAAACTGTTAAACTTTTATGTAATGTGATAAAATTAGATCAGAAAATTCTTCAGGTCAAATCCTTCATTTTAAATCTTGCTTAGAATCTGCACTGTGATTTGCACTGAGTAGGAACTTAATAATAATTCTAATATACCCTAAAACTTTCATTTTCCAAGTAATGATGAACTGCATGACATTAGATTTTGTTTATTTTTAAGCATTTCTTTTCTGGAGCATCTTCTGAATTTGTAAGTTCACGTACAGCAGCTCCCTGGGAATAATAGTAATTGCTCAGCACTGATTTAAACTATTTCCATGATTTTTCCAATTCTCTTTCATCTTACAGACCCTACATCTTAAACCTCAGTCCATGGTAATGGGCAGAGCCAGGCCTGAGCAGTCTTCCCAAGATCATTTATACAAATACCAAGTGGGGAAGAACAAGTTATTCTGCTGGGGCTGTCCACAGTCAGCTTCTCCTCTCATCTCCATGAAGACAGGCTGCCTGTTGTGTGAGATGAGCAGGGCAGACTAGTGATGAAGAAAGGTCAAGAAGGTGCAGGCCCAGTTTCCTGGGCCCTACCTAGAATTTCTTCTTGTCAATCCTGAAGCCCATTAAGTTCTCCTTTCGGTTCCGCTGAATTTTATAACTGCCACCTGCTACTAAAAGAGACCTGGTTAATAATTACAGAAATAAATAAAATTGAAAAAGTATACATAAATGTAGATTTTAAGCTTATCGTTTGTTAGAAACAGGTGCTTATTATTACAATTACTTAATTTGTCATTGACATCTATTCTCCTAAGCAGCTACCACTAACCTTTTATATTGTTTTAGAATTGTCATTTGTATGCACTTATCTCTTGGTAATCTATTTCTGTGTAACAAACTGCTCCAAAACTGAGTGGCTTAACATAGCCATTTTATTTCATCTCACAATGAAATGGATCAGGAAATCAGGTAAGGCTTGTTGAGAGAATCCTTTGCTCCATGTGGGGTCCACTGGCTCACTTGAGGTATTCAGCTGGTGATGGGTCTATCTGGCAAGTTCAGGCAGTTTCACTCACATGTCTGCACTTAGTGGGGAAGGCTGGGAGGCTGTGTTCTGCTGGGAGCCTCTTCCTTCTTATGCAGCTTCACAATCTCTCTATGATCTCTCCAACAGAGTGGTCACACTTCTTATTTGTGGCTCAGAGTTCTGTCAAAGAAAGGCGCTGGAAATTGCCAATCTATAAGGCCTGAAACCGGCACCATATCATATCTGCCATATTCTAGTGGTCAAAGCCTCAAAAAGAGGGGACACCAATTCCACCTATTGATGGGAGGAATGTCAACGAATTTATGGCCATGTTTTATCCACTGTACACAGTACTTTGTGAGCATCCTGAAAGCAAGAAATATGCCTTGTTGATCTTGCATTCCCACGTCAAAAAATCCAGCCAAAAATACAATGATGAAAAATAGAGAAGGACACTCAGAATCTGGATTTTTGGGTTATTTTTTTTTAAGAGACAGAATCTCACTCTGTCTCCCACACTAGAGTGCAGTGGCACCATCATAGCTCACTGCAGCCTCAAACTCCTGGGCTCAAGCAATCTTCTTGCCTGAGCCTCCCAAGTGGCTGGAAATCCAGTTATGTGAGAATATGAATTTTTGAAGACATCCTTGAGCAGCTCTACTGTTCCTGGATTACTCGCCTCTCAACTTCTTGCTACATGAAAAAAACAAAAACAAAAACAAAACAAAAAAAACACTTTGTGTTTAAAATATTGTTAATACAATATCAGACTGGACTTATACTTCTACTGTATATCAGATCTCAGAACACAATTGAGCAATGTTCACATTAGGGTTTTCTTGAAAGAGAATAAGAGGATGAGACAATTTTGACCTAAATCATGCTGATTTCTTAAATTCATATAAGATAAAATTAAATGATACTTGATTTTTTAACTTTAAAATTTAAGAAATACAGTTTTAAATATATTCTTCAAAAAACTTAAAGATAACCATTAAACAATTGAAATTTTATTTAAATTACAAATTTCTAGAGAAAAAGAGAAGAAACATAGCATCTATAACAAAGTACAAAAGAAAAGGAAGGTAACACACAAAAACACAAAGCAAAACAACTTTAGACTAAATGTTCTAGGAATGCCAAGGTCTATAATGGCTTAGTTTTTCTGGTAAATGACAAAGACTCTCAGTAAGGATTAAAACAAAAATGAAAACACAACAAAACCAAGTAACATACTTTTACAGGAGACACATCTAAATTAAATTAACACAGGAAGCTACAAGCTGGGGACACTGAGCAAAGATTAAAGTAAAATTTAAGAAAAGAAGGAGGGGTCATCTTAACAATACAAAATAAGGCATGAACTATTAATCAACACAGAAGTTTAGTTCACAATGTTAGAAATATTATTCATGGCCAGGTGCGGTGGCTCATGCAAATAATCCCAGCACTTTGGGAGGATGAGGTGGATGGATCATGAGGTCAAGAGATTGAGACCATCCTGGCCAACATTTTAGTCTCTACTAAAAATACAAAAATTGTCTGGGCATGATGGCATGCACCTGTACTCCCAGCTACTTGGGAAGCTGAAGCAGAGAATTGCTTGAACCCGAGAGACAGAGGTTGTAGTGAGCCAAGATCATGCCCCTGCACTCCAGCCTAGTGACACAGTGAGACTCCGTCTCAAAAAAAAAAAAAAAAAAGAAATATTATTCATAACATACATATAGTAGTTGTGACACTTAAGACCAAATCATTTTGAAATACTTTTGGTGAGAATATAGTGGTACTAAGCACTTTTTACAAGTACTATTTGATGGAATCTTCACAACTGTATTTTTTTAAATTATTATACTTTAAGATCTGGGATACATGTGCAGAACGTGCAGGTTTGTTACATAGGCATATATGTGCCATGGTGGTTTGCTGCACCCATCAACTCGTCTTCTACATTATGTATTTCTCCTAATGCTGTCCCTCCCCTTAGCTCTCACCCCCTGACACGCCCTTATGTGTGATGTTCCCCTCCCTGTGCCCATATGTTCTCATTGTTCAACTCCCACTTATAAGTGAGAACATGCTGTGTTTGGTTTTTTTGTCCTTGCGATAGTTTGCTGAGAATGATGATTTCCAGCTTCATCTATGTCCCTGCAAAGGACATGAACTCATTCTTTTTTATGGCTGCATGGTATTCTATGGCATATATGTGCCACATTTTCTTTACCCAGTCTAACATTAATTGGCATTTGGGTTGGTTCCAAGTCTTTGCTATTGTGAATAATGCTGCAATAAACATATGTGTGGATGTGTCTTTATGGTAGAATGATTTATAATCCTTTGGGTATATAACCAGTAATGGGATTGCTGGGTCAAATAGTATTTCTAGTTCTACATCATTGAGAAATCACCACACTGTCTTCCACAATGGTTGAACTAATTTACACTCCCACCAACAGTGTAAAAGCCCTCCTATTTCTCGACATCCTCTCCAGCACCTGTTGTTTCCTGACTTTTTAATGATTGCCATTCTAACTGGTTTGAGATGGTATCTCCTCGTTGTTTTGATTTGCAATTCTCTAATGACCGTTGATGATGAACTTTTTTTCATATGTTTGTTGGCTGCATAAATGTCTTCTTTTGAGAAGTGTCTGTTCATATTCTTTGCCCACTTTTTGATGAGATTTTTTTTTAATTGTATATTTGTTTAAGTTCCTTGCAGATTCTGGATATTAGCCCTTCGTCAGATGAGTAGATTGCAAAAATTTTCTCCCATTCTGTAGATTGCCTGTTCACTCTGATGATAGTTTCTTTTGCTGTGCAGAAGCTCTTTAGTTTAATTAGATCCCATTTGTCAATTTGGCTCTTGTTGCAATTGCTTTTGGTGTTTGAGTCTTGAAGTCTTTGCCCATGCCTATGTCCTGAATGATATTGCCTAGGTTCTCCTCTAGGGTTTTTATGGTTTTAGGTCTTAGGTTTAAATCTTTAATCTATCTTGAGTTAATTTTTGAATAAGGTGTAAGGAGGGGTTCCAGTTTCAGTTTTCTGCATATGGCTAGCCAGTTTTCCTAACACCATTTATTATATAGGGAATCCTTTCCCCATTGATTATTTTTGTCAGGTTTGTCAAAGATCAGATTGTTGTAGATGCGTAGTGTTATTTCTGAGGCCTCTGTTCTATTCTATTGCTCTACATGTCTGTTTTGGTACCAGTACTATGCTGTTTTGGTTACTGTAGCCTTGTAGTATAGTTTGAAGTCACGAAGTGTGATGCCTCCAGCTTTATTCTTTTTGCTTAGGATTGTCTTGGCTATACAGGCTCTTTTTTGGTTCCATATGAAATTTAAAGTAGCTTCTTCTAATTCTGTGAAGAAAGTCAATTGTAGTTTGATGGGAACAGCATTGAATCTATAAATTACTTTGGGTAGTATGGTCATTTTCACAATATTGATTCTACCTATCTATGAGCATGGAATATTTTTCCATTTGTTTCTGTCCTCTCTTACTTCCTTGAGCAGTGGTTTGTACTTCTCCTTGCACATTCCTTGTAAGTTGTATTTCTAGGTATTTTATTCTCTTTGTAGAAATTGTGAATGAGAGTTCACTCATGATTTGACCCTCTGTTTGTCTATTATTGGTGTATAGGAGTGCTTGTGATTTTTGCACATTGATTTTGTATCCTGAGACTTTGCTGAAGTTGCATATCAGCTTAAGGAATTTTTGGGATGAGATGATGGGGTTTTCTAAATATATAATCATTCATCTGCAAACAGAGATTATTTGACTTCCTCTTTTCCTAATTGAATACTTTTTTTTTCTTCTCTTGCCTGGTTGCCCTGGCCAGAACTTCCAATATTATGTTGAATAGGAGTGGTGAGAAAGGGCATCCTTGTCTTGTGCCGGTTTTCAAAGGCAATGCTTCCAGGTTTGCCCATTCAGTATGATATTGGCTGTGGGTTTGTCATAAATAGCTCTTACTATTTTGAGATATGTTCCATCAACACCTAGTTTACTGAGTGTTTTTAGCATGAATGGGTGTTGAATTCTATCAAAGGTCTTTTCTGCATCGATTGAGATAATCATGTGGTTTTTGCCATTGGTTCTGTTTATGTGATGGATTATGTTTATTGATTTGCCTACGTTGAACCAACCTTGCATCCCAGGGATGAAGCCAACTTGATCGTGATGGATAAGTTTTTTGACGTGCTGCTGGATTTGGTTTGCCAGTATTTTATTGAGAATTTTCACATCAATGTTCATCAGTGATATTGGCCTGAAATTTTCTTTTTTTGTTGTGTCTCTGCCAGGTTTTGGTATCAGGATGATGCTGACCTCATAAAATGAGTTAGGGAGGATTCCCTCTTTTTCTATTGTTTGGAATCAGTCAAGAAGGAATGGCACCATCTCCTCTTTGTACCTCTGGTAGAATTTGGCTGTGAATCCCTCTAGTCCTGGGCATTTTTTGGTTGGTAGGCTATTAATTACTGCCTCAATTTCAGAACTTGTTATTGGTCTATTCAGGGATTCAACTTCTTCCTGGTTTAGTTTTGGGAGGGCATATGTTTCCAGGAATTTATCCATTTCTTCTAGATTTTCTAGTTTATTTGCATAGAGGATTTTATAGTATTCTCTGACAGTAGTTTTTATTTTTATGAGATCAGTGGTGATTTCCTCTTTATCATTTTTTATTGTGTCTATTTGCTTCTTCTCTCTTTTCTTCTTTATTAGTCTGGCCAGCAGTCTATCTATTTTGTTAATAGTTTCAAAAAATCAGCTCCTGGAGTCACTGATTTTTTGAAGGGTGTTTTGTGTCTCTATCTCCTTCAGTTCTGCTTGATCTTAATTATTTCTTATCTTCTGCTAGCTTTTGAGTTTCTTTGCTCTTGCTTCTCTAGTTCTTTTAATTGTGATGTTAAGGTGTCGATTTTAGATCTTTCCCACTTTCTCCTGTGGGCATTTCGTGCTATAAATTTCCCTCTAAACACTGCTTTAGCTGTGTCCCAGAGATTCTGGTACGTTATGTCTTTGTTCTCATTGGTTTATTTATTTCTGCCTTAATTTCATTTTTTTTTTAACCCAGTAGTCATTCAGAAGCAGGTTGTTCAGTTTCTGTGTAGTTGTGCGGTTTTGAGTGCGTTTCTTAATCCTGAGTTCTAATTTGATTGCACTGTGGTCTGAGAGACTGTTTGTTATGATTTCCATTCTTTTGCATTTGCTGAAGAGTGTTTCACTTTCAATTACATGGTCAATTTTAGAATAAGTACTATGTGGTGCTGAGAAGAATGTATATGCTGTTGATTTGGAGCCAAGAGTTCTGTATATGACTATTGGATCTGCTTGGTCCAGAGTTGAGTTCAGTTACTGGATATCCTTGTTCATTTTCTGTCTCATCAATCTGTCCAATATTGACAGTGGGATATTAAAGTCTGCCACTATCATTGTGTGGGAGTCTAAATCTCTTTGTAAGTCTATAAGAACTTGCTTTATGAATGTGGGTGCTCCTGTGTTGGGTGCATATATATTTAGGATAGTTAGCTCTTCTTGTTGCATTGATCCCTTTACCATTATGTAATGACCTTCTTTGTCTTATTTGATCTTTGTTGGTTTAACAACTGTGTTATCAGAGACTAGGATTGCAAACTCTGCTTTTTTTTTTTTCTTTCCATTTGCTTGGTAAATCTTCCTCCATCCCTTTATTTTGAGCCTATGTGTGTCTTTGCATGTGAGATGGGTTTCCTGAATACAGCACACCAATGGGTCTTGACTCTTTATCCAATTTGCCAGTCTGTGCCTTTTATTTGGGGATTTAGCCCATTTACATTTAAGGTTAATATTATTATGTGTGAATTTGATCCTGTCATTATGAAGCTAGCTGCTTATTTTGCCCATTAGTTGATGCAGTTTCTTCATATTGTCGATGGTCTTTACATTTTGGTTTGTTTTTGCAGTGGCTGGTATCGTTTTTTCCCCATATTTAGTGCTTGCTTCAGGAACTCTTGTAAGGCAGGCCTGGTGATGACAAAATCCCTTAGCATTTGCTTGTCTGTAAAGGATTTTATTTCTCATTCACTTTTGAAGCTTAGTTTGGCTAGATATGAAATTCTGGGTTGAAAATTCTTTTATTTAATAATGTTGAATATTGGTCCTCACTCTCTTATGGCTTTATAGGTTTTCTGAAGAGAGATCTGCTGTTAGTCTGATGGGCTTCCCTTTGTGGGTAACCCAACTTTTCTCTCTGGCTGCCCTTAACATTGTTTTCCTTCATCTCAACCTTGGTGAATCTGATGATTATGTGTCTTGAGGTTGCTCTTCTGGAGGAGTATCTCTGTGGTGTTCTCTGTATTTCCTGAATTTGAATATTGGCCTG
>NW_012108964.1:983422-986348 GCF_000951045.1 Mandrillus leucophaeus | reverse complement strand
ATTTCTGCCTTAATTTCATTTTTTTTTAACCCAGTAGTCATTCAGAAGCAGGTTGTTCAGTTTCTGTGTAGTTGTGCGGTTTTGAGTGCGTTTCTTAATCCTGAGTTCTAATTTGATTGCACTGTGGTCTGAGAGACTGTTTGTTATGATTTCCATTCTTTTGCATTTGCTGAAGAGTGTTTCACTTTCAATTACATGGTCAATTTTAGAATAAGTACTATGTGGTGCTGAGAAGAATGTATATGCTGTTGATTTGGAGCCAAGAGTTCTGTATATGACTATTGGATCTGCTTGGTCCAGAGTTGAGTTCAGTTACTGGATATCCTTGTTCATTTTCTGTCTCATCAATCTGTCCAATATTGACAGTGGGATATTAAAGTCTGCCACTATCATTGTGTGGGAGTCTAAATCTCTTTGTAAGTCTATAAGAACTTGCTTTATGAATGTGGGTGCTCCTGTGTTGGGTGCATATATATTTAGGATAGTTAGCTCTTCTTGTTGCATTGATCCCTTTACCATTATGTAATGACCTTCTTTGTCTTATTTGATCTTTGTTGGTTTAACAACTGTGTTATCAGAGACTAGGATTGCAAACTCTGCTTTTTTTTTTTTCTTTCCATTTGCTTGGTAAATCTTCCTCCATCCCTTTATTTTGAGCCTATGTGTGTCTTTGCATGTGAGATGGGTTTCCTGAATACAGCACACCAATGGGTCTTGACTCTTTATCCAATTTGCCAGTCTGTGCCTTTTATTTGGGGATTTAGCCCATTTACATTTAAGGTTAATATTATTATGTGTGAATTTGATCCTGTCATTATGAAGCTAGCTGCTTATTTTGCCCATTAGTTGATGCAGTTTCTTCATATTGTCGATGGTCTTTACATTTTGGTTTGTTTTTGCAGTGGCTGGTATCGTTTTTTCCCCATATTTAGTGCTTGCTTCAGGAACTCTTGTAAGGCAGGCCTGGTGATGACAAAATCCCTTAGCATTTGCTTGTCTGTAAAGGATTTTATTTCTCATTCACTTTTGAAGCTTAGTTTGGCTAGATATGAAATTCTGGGTTGAAAATTCTTTTATTTAATAATGTTGAATATTGGTCCTCACTCTCTTATGGCTTTATAGGTTTTCTGAAGAGAGATCTGCTGTTAGTCTGATGGGCTTCCCTTTGTGGGTAACCCAACTTTTCTCTCTGGCTGCCCTTAACATTGTTTTCCTTCATCTCAACCTTGGTGAATCTGATGATTATGTGTCTTGAGGTTGCTCTTCTGGAGGAGTATCTCTGTGGTGTTCTCTGTATTTCCTGAATTTGAATATTGGCCTGTCTTGCTAGGTTGGGGAAGTTCTCCTGGATAATATCCTGAAATGTGTTTTACAGCTTGGTTCCATTATCCCCATCACTTTCAGGTACACCAGTCAAAGGTAGGTTTGGTCTTTTCACATAATCCCATATTTCTTGGAGGCTTTGTTCATTCATTTTCATTCTTTTTTTCTCTAATCTTGTCTTCACGTTTTATTTCATTAAGTTGACCTTCAATCTCTGATATCCTTTCATCCACTTGATCAGTTTGGCTGTTGATACTTGCGTATGCTTCACGAAGTTCTCATGCTGTTTTTTTTAGCTCTATCAAGTCATTTATGTTCTTCACTAAACTGGTTATTCTAGTTAGCAATTCCTCTAACCTTTTATCAAGGTCCTTAGCTTTCTTGCATTGGGTTTAACATGCTCCTTTAGCTCAAAGGAGTTTGTTATTACCTACCTTGTGAAGTCTATTTCTGTCCATTCATCCAACTCATTCTCCATCCAGTTTTGTTCCCTTGCTGGCAAGGAGTTGTGATCTTTTGGAGGAGAAGAGGTATTCTGGTTTTTGGCATTTTCAGCCTTTTTGCACTGGTTTTTCCTCATCTTCGTGGATTTATCTTCCTTTGGTCTCTGCTATTGGTGACCTTTGGATGGAGTTTTTGCATGGTCATCCTTTTTGTTAATATTGATGCTATTGCTATCTGTTTGTTAGTTTTCCTTGTAACAGTCAGGCTCCTCTGCTGCAGGTCTGCTGGTGTTTGCTGGGGTTCTGCTCCTGACCCTGTTTGCCTGGGTATCACTAGTGGAGGTTGTGGAACAGAAAAGATTGCTGCCTGCTCCTTCCTCTGGAAGCTTTGTCCCAGAGGGGCACCTGCCAAGTGTCATCTGGAGCTCTCCTCTATGAGGTGTCTGTCGACCCCTGCTGGGAGGTGTCATCCCATCAGGAGGCACAGGGTCAGGGACCCACTTAAGGAGACAGTCTGTCCATTAGCAGAGCTCAAGTGCTGTGCTGAGAGATCCGCTGCTCTCTTCAGAACCAACAGGCAGGAACATTTAAGTCTGCTGAAGCTGCACCCACAGGCACCCCTTCCCCCAGGTGCTCTGTTCCAGGGAGATGGGAGTTTTATCTATAAGCCCCTGACTGGGGCTGTTGCCTTTCTTTCAGAGATGCCCTGCCCAGAGAGGAGGAATCTAGAGAAGCAGTCTGGCTGCAGAGGCTTTGCGGAGCTGTGGTGGGCTCTGCCTAGCACGAACTTCCTAGTGGCTTTGTTTACACTGTGAGAGGAAAACTGCCTACTCAAGCCTTAGTGATGGCAGACACCCATGCCCCCACCAAGCTGGAGCATCCCAGGTTGATTTCAGACTGCTGTGCTGGCAGTGAGAATTTCAAGTCAGTGGATCTTAGCTTGCTGGGCTCTGTGGAGATGGGATACACTGAGCTAGATCACTTGGCTCCCTGGTTTCAGCCCCCTGTCCAGGGGAGTGAACAGTTCTGTCTCACTGGCATTCAAGGTGCCACTGGAGTATGCAAAAAACCTCCTGCAGCTAGCTTGAGCTAGCTTGGCGTCTGCCCAAACGGCTACCCAGTTTTGTGCCTGAAATGCAGGGCCCTGGTGGCATAGGCAC
>NW_012108964.1:979548-983372 GCF_000951045.1 Mandrillus leucophaeus | reverse complement strand
GCTGCTCTCTTCAGAACCAACAGGCAGGAACATTTAAGTCTGCTGAAGCTGCACCCACAGGCACCCCTTCCCCCAGGTGCTCTGTTCCAGGGAGATGGGAGTTTTATCTATAAGCCCCTGACTGGGGCTGTTGCCTTTCTTTCAGAGATGCCCTGCCCAGAGAGGAGGAATCTAGAGAAGCAGTCTGGCTGCAGAGGCTTTGCGGAGCTGTGGTGGGCTCTGCCTAGCACGAACTTCCTAGTGGCTTTGTTTACACTGTGAGAGGAAAACTGCCTACTCAAGCCTTAGTGATGGCAGACACCCATGCCCCCACCAAGCTGGAGCATCCCAGGTTGATTTCAGACTGCTGTGCTGGCAGTGAGAATTTCAAGTCAGTGGATCTTAGCTTGCTGGGCTCTGTGGAGATGGGATACACTGAGCTAGATCACTTGGCTCCCTGGTTTCAGCCCCCTGTCCAGGGGAGTGAACAGTTCTGTCTCACTGGCATTCAAGGTGCCACTGGAGTATGCAAAAAACCTCCTGCAGCTAGCTTGAGCTAGCTTGGCGTCTGCCCAAACGGCTACCCAGTTTTGTGCCTGAAATGCAGGGCCCTGGTGGCATAGGCACTAGAGGGAAGCTCCTAGTCTGAGGGTTGTGAAGACCATGAGAAAGCATAGTGTCTGCTCCAGAGTGCTCCATCCCTCACAGCACAGTCCTTTATGGCTTCCCTTGGCTAGAGTAGGGAGTTCCCCAACCCCTTGTGCTTCCTGGGTGAGGCAAGGCCCCACCCTGCTTTAGCTTGCCCTCCATGGGCTGCACCCATTGTCTAATCAGTCCCGTTGAGATGAGCTGGGTACCTCAGTTGGAAATGCAGAAATCACCCACCTTCTGCATTGATCTCACTGGGAGCTGCAGACCGGAGCTGTTCCTATTTGGCCATCTTGTCCCAGAATGGTTCCACAACTGTATTTTAAAAGAGGTATTATTATTCCTAAATTATAGACGAGGAAATGAGACATCTGGTCTTAGATCTTAGATGACTGCACAGAGGTGAAACTTTGGAAATGCAAATAGCAGATGAGAAAAAGCATGGGCTGAGCTGGTGTCATTCTTTAAATTCTGTCCAAAACAAAAGAATTGGCGGAAAAAAGTCAAGAGCTGGCCTTCGTTCAGATGGCTGTTAGGGAGAATTCCCTCCCTTCTTCTAAATTCCATAGTGGGGCTGGTAACAGAGATTCTCAGGATGCCCAGGAGACCCAGGATATGGTGGAGTGGAAGGTGGTATTAGGCAGCTAGAGCTCAGCATATTCCCACAGGAAGAGTGTTTATGTGGGAAAGGAGGAATGGCTGGGTGTTGGTGGAGGCGAATTGCTGTTCCAACCTCCTACCTTCTCACTGGTTCCAGGACAGGGCCCAGTTCTGTTCATGAGAACAATTCCAGGGATACTCAAGTAGCTAACCACTGGCAGCATTCGGGGTACATCCTAATACCAGTTGGTGGGACCCTGGCCCCAGATAGAGCAGTGTGAGATAGCTTTGCACACTCTTTGAACAGCTAACAAATAGCTCAGGGCCAATTTTTTGCTGGGTATAACTCAGCTACTAAAACTTTCCTGTTTCCTGACTTTTAAATAGTAATTTGCAGAGGAATAAGTAGGGATGCACACAAGAAAAAAGAGCATCCGATGAGGTTGCCACGAAAATATGCAGTCTTATGTTCATACAGTGTAGCCTAGGCATCATCTTTGTTGGTTCTGTTAGTTGAATTGTTACATTTGAACTTAGTATTGAAGTGTTTCACAAATATCATAAAGCTCAGCAGGCCCAATAAATACCAGAGGAGAAGGTGTGGAATGCACCAACACCAAGGGATGTTTTATTAGGATTTTAAAACATTAAGTTAACTCAGAAAAAAATTAAAAGTGGATTTTTTGGCATGGCAGATACTTCATGTGCTTATGGAAATGAACCATTGGACTGTTGCAATGATTCTGGAGGTCAGAGATAATTGCACAACTTGCAAAACATACAGTGTAGCAGCAATGACCAAGAAAAGTTATGAATAAGAAAAGGACCAAATGGACCTCAGGAGATGGGTGGGAGTTTTTGCAGGACTCAGCAAAATGGAATGGCTACAGAAACACTATTGTATGAGCCCATGGTAGTACATTGGTTTAAAGCCAGTGTGAATGGAAGAGTTTACCTACTACATTTCTGGGATGTTCAGTATGTTTACAGTGTGTACAAACTGCTGTACTTCATAAAAAGAATGTGCAGGTAAGCAAGAATAAGTATCTACTGATATATTTGTGAACAGGTACTGTCTCTCACCTTCTTTTGGAAATATAAACTGAGGTTGCAGGTGAAACCATCATTGGTCAAGGATAACAAACATTTTGGAGCCTAGTATATTCTTTGGGTTTTTTTTGCAGGAGGCGTGGGTCATGAGTTCTCAAACCTTAGGGACACATAAAGCATTCTCGGGGCCTGACTAGGGTAGAGAGATGCTGAGCTGTGATATGAGCCTTATGTCACTTCAACCCCAGCTCGACTTTGAGAAGCACCAAGCACCATATTTACAGAGTGACCTCACAACCCAATAGTCTGGCCCTAATCCTGCACTAGCAGCTGGGACTTCAGGCAAGCTATCCACCTTTCTTTGCCTCCTTTTAGTCAGCTATAAATGGTACACTCCAAGGACATTGGAATCTAAAGGCAGCAGTGATGTTGCAAGGGTCTATCCTTAGAGAAGGATGTTTGGGGAGCTGGTTCCACTCTGGGTACCCCTGTTCTAGGTGGGGCTTGCTTTGTCTACTTGGCTCAGCCTCTTGGCACTGCCAATGAAGTTATGCCTTTGTTCTTTCTTTTTTTTTTTTTTTTGCACATGCCTATGAATAAGACTTTCATTCTCTCTGATTCATTTTTAAGAGAATCTGACCAAATTCAATAGGTATGTCTTAGTTATAATTTTGTTAATTACTTCTCACGTCTATCATCTGCATTACACATCTGATGGCCTTCATATTTCCAAGAAAACAATTACTTCAGCAAATGGATGGAAATAACCAGTTTTTTCCTTCTGTCTCTCACAGAAGTCATTTTCACTCACTTTTAGAGGAGGGTTAATTGAGGTCTAAATAATTTTCTTTTACCAAAGCTACTATGATTAGCAGACTTTCCTCATTGAAAGAGTCCATGGATGATCTATAGCTTTCTACAAATGTGTGAAGAACAAACATTTGTAGAAATGTTCCAGCCCATAGAGTGATTTGATTTCATTTATTTCTAGAGATTTGAGGCAGAGTTTTTCTGAAGGAAAAGGGTAGATATTCCAAAAGTGGTTTAAAACCTTTAGATCCTTAAGAGTATTGGCTGACTCATGCTGTGGCTTGAACCAGCCTGGCATATTTCGTAAACTACCAGAGAAAATTAACATGATAAGTTATTTATTGGTGAAGAGCAGAACACATTGGCCTTTAATCAGATAAACAGCACTTTCATCTATGTTTTTGAGAGCTTCACATTACTCTAGCACAGCCTCTCAGTACAATAAGCAAATTACATTTTTCTATGCACGTAAACTCAAATACCAATGATGTGATTAGCAATTGCACTTCTAATTAGAACTTTAAGTCTGTGACAAACACAGGTTTCTCCTTAACCTGGGAGAATGTTTATAAACTCTATTTTTCGCTTCTGAAATGCATTGAAACTAAATCTGCAATAGCATGACTTGTGCCCCCAAATAACCCTTCCTTTTGGTGTTAATTTGCAAGTAGATCAAAGAGCCTATGTTAACACTGTCAATGCAGAAAAATGACAAGTCTCAATCATTTTAGAACATT
>NW_012108964.1:961955-979213 GCF_000951045.1 Mandrillus leucophaeus | reverse complement strand
TTTTTTAACGTAAGATACCATGAACAAAATGGGGCAGGGGAACAATCAGATATGCATTTATGTCTGGTGGGTTGGGGTGACTGCACCTGTAAAGGTAAGCTATCAATTTCTATTACCATGGGAAATTTTAACAGAAACATCTTAAGGCAAATATCTTGCTGCTCACTGGAATTTCCTTGTAGACAAAATATGGCGGAGGCGTGTAGCTTTTCGTCTTGTAGCCATCTTATTTAGGAACCAAAAGGGGGAGGCAGGTTTGGCCACTCAGTTCCCAGTTCAACTTTTCCCTTTGGCTTAATGAGTTTGGGGAGTTGTTTTTTTCACAACACTTACAGGCAGCCTATATCCACCTGCCTCTCTTGGCTGCAGTCTCTGTTCCCCAAATTCTCTAAGCCAATATCTTGCGAGGGCCTTATTCAGCAGCAGCTTCAGGCCCACTGAGCCAGATCCTGTATTACCCATATAATCCCTGCATCTCAATGACTGAATGCCATGGCTAACCTGACTATTCTGGCCATGATGGATTGGAACAGAAATCGGATGTTTGTCCTATCACCAACAGCTACCGGTGGAGAAAACTGAAATAAAGTTAGAGTAGCATCCAACAATCAGGCAGACTTTGTGGATGTTTGGGGAGCTGATTCCGCTCTTGGTGCCCCTGTTTTAGGTTTGTCTACTTGGCTCTGCCTCTTGGCACCTCGAGTGAGGTGCTTTTTTCTGGCTTCTGTTCTTTTTTCTGGCTTCTAAGTCTCTGCCTTGTCGCTGCATGTGTGCTCTCTCCTGGCTTTCACTCTTGCTCAGCACCTGCTCAGTCCAGGGCTGGCAGGTTGTAGCCACCTGCTGCCTCCTCCAGATTCATCCAACCTGGGTCCTCTTTTTGATGCAGTCCCTAAAGCACCAGCTGAAAGCCATGACAAATCCCCGGCAGCTCACCTCCTGTGCTGACCAGCTCTTGATGTGTGTTGTACTCAGATGGCTACATTCTAGTCTGTCTCTTTTCAGTCTCTTCCTGGCAATGTTTGCCTGGCCATGTGGTCCTTTTCCCTTATCCACATTCAGATTGTGCTCCACTGGATGGGAACGCTCCTAAATCCCACCAGAGTTTGCAAGCTTGTTTTGGAAATCACTCAATGGTCCTTCAAGCAATTCTTGCTGTCGCGAGTCCTTGCCATTTGGTCAGACACCTTAGTTTCCATCCAGACTCAGCTGTGTGTTTGTTTCTGCTGATGTATGATGTTTAGGTCTCTGGGTATTTCACTTGGGAAGAAGATGTGACAAGTCTCATTATTCCAAGGCAGTGCCTCATGGCAATAGATTTCCACTGAAGATTGGCAATGATCAGTAACCAGAAGATTCCCCCAGCATCACCTAGAAGGTCTTGTTCAGAGAAAGTTTGTACACTTGAGGCAGAAAGTTAACATCAAACAGAGTGAGTTAGCCAACCCTCTCAGTTTGTTTTGCAGAGAAGTCAGGGCTTGATTTGATGGTTTTTCTGATATATCTAGAGAACAGGTAGGAGGATGAGCTGGAATGACTGACCAAAACAAATACCTTATGGATCATCTCACACCAATCCTACTTTTTTTTTTTTTTTTTGAGATGGAGTCTCACTCTGTTGTCCAGGCTGGAGTGCAGTAGCGCGATCTCCACTCACTGCAACCTCTGCCTCCCAGGTTCAAACAATTCTCGTGCCTCAGCCTCCAGAGCAGCTGGGACTACAGGCACATGCCACCACACCCAGCTAATTATTGTATTTTTAGCAGAGATGTGGTTTCACCATGTTGGCCTGGCTGGTCTCGAACTCCTGACCTCATAATCCACCTGCCCCGGTCTCCCAAAGTGCTGGAATTACAGGCATGAGCCACCATGCCCGGCCAAATCCTACATTTTATAGACTAGAAAGGTGAGGCTCAGAAAAGGTCTTTCCCAGAGTCTCAGAGTTCGTGGCAGAAATGAAACTAGAACTCTGGTGCCTGAGCTTTTTATAAACAATGGCGGGAGGTCAGGGGGATACCTTGAAGGTCACCTCCGGGCATCATGCAAACTGCTGACCTGTCCCCAGTCTAGGTGACACAAGAAAGGTCAGTTTTCAACTTATCTTCTTTATATGAGTATCAAGTAGAATGTCTAAAGAAATGTCTGAAAACTCACACTTTTCCTTTTTCCTGAAGCCCTGATTTTCCCTGAATTCTACTTTTCCATCCTCCTTCTTTTCCTACCCTCTCCTACCGCAATCTAGAATCTTTGCTGAGCTACAACAGTTTTGCAGAAGCCAGCCCTCTCCTCCCTGCCAGGAAGGAGCCAGTCCTCTCCCCTACCCAGGAAGTACAACTCACATAGTGCCTTAATATCCCTCGGGAACATTATCATCATTTGATATGGCAATGTGACAATGGGCAGTTTGCCAATCTTGTCATTTTAGGAGCAAATTGGCTTAAGTAATCACCTAAAACATCTCCTTCCAAGGGACTTTTTTCACTCCACATAGGAGACAGTATCTGTCATTTCCAACTGTGAGAAACAGAAAATATTTCCCCTACTAAGTGAAATGAGGGATGTTTTTGAGGCCTTTGCGGGCCTTCTGTTTAAATAAAGCTCTCTTTTAACACAAAAATTCAATGCACACTCACAGGATCTCAGTGTTTTCAAATATTCAATTTAAACTCCCTGTTATTTACATTCTCCATCCTAACAACCATTATTATACCAGAATTTTTCCCTGCAGTGAGCATTCATCCGTTGCGGGGTTGGTGTTATTACCGGAGCAATTCTCTGCACTGTGCTGTGTTCCAAAGCCCTATCCCCATTGTTCCCTTTGTCCCATCCAGCACCAAGTGGGTGTTCTCCACAAAAGCAGACAATGATTTCACATTTTTCAATAGTGGGTAGATTTAAATGGAATTGATCCGAAGGGGCGGGAGCCTGGAAGCCACTCCAGCACTGTGCTCAGGGATGGAGAAGGCTCCATTCCCCTTGCCCTGCTCCCAACTGCAGCTTCTGATGTGAAAAGAGACAGCCCCAGCCTCTTCTGTTTCTCATACAGACGTTTGTTAGCATGTCTCCAACGAGGCTAAGGGATCCTGCCTCATTTTTCAAAGAGCTCTCTGGCATGTACTGTTTCTCTCTGGCTCAGGGGCCAGGAGTTAGAAGCAGAACTTTCTGTTTGGGCTGTACTCACAGAGGCCAGTGGTGATGACTGACTCCTATTAAAGATTAGTGGCTACACATCTGTGGGTTTTTTAATTTTGTTTTTTTATTTTGCTTTCAATTGATACATAATAGTTGCACATATTTATGGGATACAGTGTGGTGTTTTGATACACGTGTACATTGTGTAAAAATCAAATCAGGGTAATTAGCATATCCATCACCTCAAACATTTATCATTTCTTTGTGGTGAGAGTATTTAAAGTCCCCTCTTCTAGCTATTTTGAAACATGCAATATAAAATTGTTAACCATAGTCACCTTAATGTAGAAAGAACACCAGGAATTATTCCTCCTGTCTAGCTGTGACTGTGCACCCATTGACTAATCTCTCTTTCTATTCCCCCTTCCTCCGACCATCTCCATCCTCTGGTAACCATCATTCTACTCTCTATTTCTATGAGGTTAAATTATTTAGATTCCACTTGTAAATGAGATCCTATGGGGTATTTGTATTTCTGTGCCTAGTTTATTGCACATAATAAAATGTCCTCTGGTTCATCCATGTTGTTGCAAATGACAGAATTTCATTCTTTTTCATGACCGAATAGTATTCCATTATGTACATATGGACATACCTCATATACTGCCAGTTCATTCCAGTCCATCACAATAAAGCAAGTGACACTTTTTTTTTTTTTTTGGTTTCTGAGTGAATATAAAAGTTATGTTTATACTATACTGTGGTCTATTAAGTGTGTCATAACATTATGTCTAAACAAATGTACATCTCTTACTTAAAAAATACTTTATTACTAAAAAACGCTGACACAAAGACACAAAGTGAGCAAATGCTGTTGGAAAAAAATGGTACTGATAGACTTGCTCTGCACAGGGTTGACACAAACCTTTAATTTATAAAAATCACAGTATCTGCAAAGTACAATAAAGTGAAGTGCAATAAAATGAGGTATGCCTGTATATCACATTTTTTTTCATCCATTCATTCATTGATAGACATTTAGGTTGATTCCTTCTCTTGGCTACTGTGCATAGTGCTGCAATAAACGGGGGTACAGTCATCTCTTTGACATATAATTTCAAATCCTTTGGGAATATAGTCAGGAATGGGATGGCTGGGTCATATGGTAATTCTATTTTTAATTTTTTGAGGATCCTACATACTGTTTTCCATAATGGCTGTACTAATTTACATTCCTACCAACGGGATATAAGAGTTTCCCTTTCTCCAAATCCACTTGTTAGCCATCTGTAAGTCTTATTTTAAGAGCTATCTATCCAGGTATTATGCCTTTTTTTTTTTTTTTTTTTTGAGATGGAGTCTCACTCTGTTGCCCAGGCTGGAGTTCAGTGGCACGATCTCGGCTCACTGTAAGTGCTACCTCCTGGGTTCATGCCATTCTGCTACTTCAGCCTCCCCAGTAGCTGGGACCACAGGCGCCCACCACCATACCTTGCTAATTTGTTCTATTTTTTAGTAGAGACAGGGTTTCACCGTGTTAGCCAGAATGGTCTCGATCTCCTGACCTTGTAATCCACCAGCCTCTCAAACTGCTGGGATTACAGGCATGAGCCACCATGCCCGGCCTGTGCCCATTTTTAAATTATATTGTTTTTCTGCTATTGAGTTGTTTGAGTTCTTTATATATTCTGAATATTAACTTCTTGTTAGATGCATAGTTTGCAAATATTTTCTCCTATTCTGTGGGTTGTATTTTCATCTACAGCAGTTGATTATTTGCTGTGCAAAAGATTTTTAGTTTGATGTAAACCCATTTGTCTATGTTCACCTTAATGACTGTGCTTTTGGGGTCTTATGCAAAAAATCTTTGCCTATACCAGTATCACGATGTGTTTCCCCTGTGTTTTCTTCTAATCGTTTTATCATTCCAGGTCCTACATTTAACTCTTTAATTAATTTTGAGTTGATGTTTGTATATTGTGAGAAAAGGGGGTCTAGTTTCATTATCCTGCATAAGAATATCAAATTTTTCTAGTACTATTTATTAAAGACAGTATTCTTTCTCTGTTGTGTGTTTTTGGCATCTTTGTCAAAAATCAGTTGACTGTAAGTGTGTGGATTTATTTCTGGGTTCTCTATTCTGTTGCATTGACCCATGTGTCTATTTTTATGCCAATTCTATGCTGTTTTGATTACTATAGCTTTGTAGTATATTTTGAAGTCAGATAGTGACTTCATATTACTGCGAAAAATGTCATTGGCATTTTGATAGGGATTGCATTGAATCTGTAGATTGCTTTGGGTAGTATGCACATTTTAACAATATTAATACTTTTAATCCATGAATGTGGGCTATCGTTCCATTAAGTTGTGTCTTTTCAATTTCTTTTGTCAATGTTTTATACTTTTAGTGTAGAAATCTTTTATCTCCTTAGTTAAACTTACATCTATGTATTTTTTTCTGTAACTATTGCAACTAGGATTGTTTTCTTGATTTCTCCTTTAGACAGTTCACTATTAAGGTATAAAATGCTACTGCTTTTTCTATGTTGATTTTGTATCCTGAAACTTTACTGAATTTGTGTATCAGTTTTGAATTTTTTTAGTGGACTCTTCAGTGTTTTCTATATATAATATTATGTTATCTGCCAATGGGGACAATTTAACTTGTTTCTTTCCAATTTGAATGTCCTTTATTTTTCTTACCAAATTGCTCTGGCAAGGACTTCTAGTACTATCTTGAATAAGGGTGGTGAGAATTGGCATCCTTGTCTTGTTTCAGATTTTAGAGAAAAAGATTTCAAAATTTTTCCATTCAGTATGATATTAGCTGTGGGTTTGTCGTATATGACCTCAATTGTGTTGAGATACATTCCTTCTATGTCTAATTTGTTGAGCGTTTTACTGACACTTCATAACTATATATATTTATGGGGTACAGTGTGATATTTCAATACACGTATACATTGTGTAATCATCAAATCAGAATAATTAACACATCCATCATCTCATACATTTATAATTTCTTCTTGGTAAGAACATTCAGAATCCTCTTTTCTAGATATTTTGAAATGTACAATAAATTATTGTTAACTGTGTTCACCCTGCTGTGCAACAGAACACCATAGCTACCCATGCATGGTTCTACCAGCACCTAGGCTGCGGAATAGTCTGTCACTGTGGCTGGGATGAGAACTTTCCTTCTGCTCCCTGTAACCTACACATGGATTTGATCTGGAAGTCAATGTTCTTTTTTTAAACTGTTTTAATTATTTAAATTGCTTTACATATTTGGTTATAGAAATAAGGCAACTCTGTCACTGTAAATTGAAACCAGGGACATACTGGACAATTGCACATCCACAATAATGAAAAGTAAATGGGTCAGAAACCATATTATATGAGAGGCCCGTGGAGATGGCATCAGAGTAAAAGCTAAGGGCACGGGATAAAATTCCAGAAACTCTCTGTGCACATTTGGGAGTTGATGCTAGTATAATATTCCAGACAAAGTCATTGAAAATTTCATTTACTGATGCAGGCAGCATCAGTGCTATCCTCATGTGATCTGTTCAAATTCACTTTTCTGAGTTGTTTTATTTCACATTCTTAAATACTGAAATTATTTTAAAGCAGGGAATACTACTTTGTTATACTGCATGGCAGTAAAAATGCACAGTTACTTTCTTTAATATTCCATTGATTTCAAATATGCTAGGCAGTAACTGGGACCATTAGATCCATCTCCCACTTGTTTTACCTTAAAAAGTTGGGGCTGGAGAAATGAAAGTAACTTGCTTTACAAAGTTCCAAGTTTCTCTACTGGCAGAACATGGCTAAAGCCACCATCTCCTAAATTTCAGTTCCCTTTTTCTGACTGCATTTTGATGCTCCCAGTTCATAGGCAGAGTTTCAAATTACATTCATTTTTAATTATGTGAATACTTTATTTAATCCCTTCAGATACCTGAACCAGTGAAGCTGTTTTTGTTTTTGTTTTTGTTTTTTTTTTTAAGTGTGCAGACCATATAAACTCATGCCTCCATTGTTTTTCTCTACTTGCTGGACTGTCAATATCCTGTCCACAGTTGATGAGAAGGCTCCTAGCATGAAAAAGGTTGGAAGCTTAGGAATCGTTGGCATAAAGGAGCTAACCAGAACAGAACTCACCTCTGCAGGGGAAAAGTTGGTAGCACACCTCATCAAGATTGAGGGGGTTGGCGAAATAAATACAACTTCCATTTAGGAATCAGGCTCCAGGAAAGGTACCTAGGAGTAGAGTGCTATACAGAGCAGTCATCACTTGGAGCCCATGTTGAAGACTGTACAAGCCGACCAAAGCTAGATACATAAATACGTAGCAGTCTGAAAAGCACAGGAATCCCAGGTTCCAGGTAGAAGGGCAACAGTATATTCCCAGACCTCTCTCACTGGCTCTCATTGGCTCAGGGACTTACCAAACCTATCATGCTTCCCACAGAACTAAGCAGAAATAAGCAGGCTTCAACCCATAGGAATTCACTGTCCACCCCCATCATGAGGATTCTGTCTACACACCAAACACATGCCTGCTTCTCTGGTATTCATGTCGTGAAGAATTACTTGAATCATAGGGCAAATTTCTGAAGAAAGACAGAGCATTCTAATCAGTCAACAGTAAAGAAAAGTTAGGGTGTCAAAGGGCAGTCATTTTGGAAGACTGGGTCATTGGAGCTTCATGTCCATTTATAGTGAGTCAGTTTTCTGGAACAGGGGGCTAACCTGTAAAAAGCTGATTTATGCAGTGAGTTAGGCTCAAACTCACTGAGTTTATGACTCAGCAATGTCTGTCTGACATTTATTACCATTCAAACAGACTGGCAGTCATAAATCCAGCTTCATGTTTAGTTAAATGGCTCCTATCATGAGACAAAGGAACAAAGGGGAGACATCCACAGCTGTGTTATTCATCCTGCACCTCACTAAAGAACAGGAAAGAATGTCGAAATAAATAGGTCGTGCTGTAGTTGATTTATAGTTATATGCATATATGCATGTACGCCGCATAAAAATACTATATAAGAACATATGTTGAACTCTGCTCTTCCTGCAGGAAAATGTTGCGGAGCAGCATGTCTTTTCCTTCTGTGCTAGAGTAAAACTGATCTCAGGCTCTCCTCACTAGCTGCTCCCAGACACCAAGAGACAGTAGCTTACATAAAGAGGTAGGAGAAGGGCTTGTAACTGGCCCATCTCCTCACTTGAATATTCTTCAGCCACATGCAAGGGTGAGGTCCTCATACTGATTAAAAGACTGACTGGGTGCTGGCAGAGAGGCATGAGGCTTGAGGGGCAGGAGGGGATGCTGGCAGAGATACGTGAGTGAAGATGAGGGGGAGGAGAAAACAGGTGCCTTTTGGGAACTCACACTGACAACTTCTGGAACACTTTGAGCTTTGCCTTTCTGGGGAGCTATTTACTACAGGAGTTATACTAGCACTGATCCTCTCCTTCATAAGGTTCTATTTCATGGCATATTTTTAACAACTAGAACATTCAAAATAAGGGAGATGGATAAGATGGCCTCAAAGGTCTCTTCCAGCTCTCCATTGAATGGTTCTGTATTAGATTGCACAGTTATTGGCTAGTTTGATGATGGAAAAGAGAAGAAGAAATGCATATAGTAGTTTGTTTCCTCTTGACAACTCAAGAAGAAATTCTATTATCCCCACTTTAGCTATTGGGTAATTGAAGCTTGCCTGAGATCTCAAGGCCAATGAATGGCAGAATCATATTCTAAATATAGGTTTTCGAACTCCTGTACCATTTCCTCTATAAGAACATTCTTTGAAACTTTATATTCAATAACTAATTACTTAATATGTAAATATTTGATAAACATAATCATCCTTTTACTACTTGTTATAAACTGGATAACTAGAGTTTAGCACAGAAATGGGTTTTAGTATTGGCTTTTTCGTTTTAGGGGTACCCATCTCAATTCTCAGAAAAAGTTGTTTAAAGAAGATAATTTCAAAAGAAAAAGGGTATATTTGCCTCAAATCGTAGCAATAAGTCAAAGAGTATCAGTCAAGTCCTACAACGGAGGCTGTATTCCTTCTTGCACTCCACATCTACAGAGAAGAGACCCTGAAGTAACGAAGATGTGTTACTAAGTATAAATGGAGAAAGAGTGAGTCAATTCCACACAGAGAAATGTTCGCCATGCATGAGGAAGATAGGCAGTTTTTGAACCCATGAGTGACTAGAAAAAAAAAAGGTTCAAGCACTTAGTTCATTTATAATTCAACACTATCAAAGAAATAAATGGTTGATACAAACTCCCAGGGGGAACATCACTTTATTACACACCCCCATAGGTGGCTTTTAAAGGGTACTTGATTAGGTTTCATCACAATTAAACTTTCTACACCAAAAGGACACCAAAACATGGTAGCTTATATAAAGAGGTAGGAGATGGGCTTGTAATTGGCCTTCAATTAAGTGGTAAAGAAGGGGATGATGAGGAAAGAAGCTTGTAGACATATAACTAGTGGAAAGTGGAAATATGTTGGCTTTCAAAAAAAATACATCTCCAAAATGGCAAATATCTTCTATATACCGATTGTATTGTCTTGTTACCAGTCATCTTTTTAACAGCAATGTGCTCTGGTTAAACCGAAGAGTGGTGGGAAAAAGGCAAAAGGACTAGACACCCCAACCTTCTGAAAATGGGGTCCTCAGAGCCAGTCAATATGAAAGCCACCAAGTGGATCTAAGAAGTGACAAGAAGAATTGATTCACAAGAAGGATGAAAAACTTAAACCATGTATGGATGGCCCTAAAGCCAACAGTGGATGCCCTCCAAATGGGGACAGCTGAGGGTAGGGGCTGTGGTTAAAGCCAACAGTGGATGCCCTCCAAACGGGGACAGCTGAGGGTAGGGGTTGTGGTTAGCTGCAGGGTGTGCTGACTCTGAGGCTCTGAGACTTCCACCTAGAATAAGGGCTGCTATAGAACACCTTCCTTGCATAGTGACTGCCCATGATTCCATTATTCTCAAAATCAGCCAAAAATATTGTAATTTTGAAAAATAGGGAAATATTCCAGTTTCTCTACTCACACATATCTAGTATTAATGAGTTCCTTAGAACTAATATCATGGAGACTAATCATATCCCCTGATTATGAGCTTCTTAGAGACTACTTACAGTCAGAGTAGTGGATTAATAGGAAATGAGGTTGACTCAACGTGGTAACTCTTTGAACCATCAACAGTAAAATCATTAGCACTAATGTTATGCACACTGATTAACATTCCATCCAACAGCAAAGATGATTTCAAGAAATACAAGAATTTTAAATCATTGATCTCAAAGTAGACCCCTTGGCCACTGACTTTGTAACCCCAGAGAAACCTCATACTGCTAATTTTGGATGGTCTTAGTGTCAGACACTTAATTGAGCAACAATTCAAGTGGAAAATGTGCTGATAATTCTCAAAAAAGAGTTGTGAGTAAGGATACAAGAGGGAATCCATTATTGTGTGTAGCCTTTTCCCATTTTTCTTTAATTAAAAAAATAAAATGTACCAGTCAAATGTGCTACATCATACATTACCTCAACTCTTTGAAGCTGGAGCATCCCTACCTCTCACTGAACCTAGTGACCCCCTGAAGGATGAGGGAATTTTAGCCTGGATTTCAAACAACCACAGTTAACTCAAGTTTCACACAGTACAATAGTTTCACAGTATCTCAGAAACAATGTAACCCGCTATGGGTGGCTGGTGGTGGGAGGCAGGTAAAATTGGATTTTTTTTCCTTCGCTCATATAATTTGAAGATTATAGAATGTAGTTTTTAAAGGTCAGAACGAATTGCTAATTAAGTGGAGGCATTTGAAATTAGCAAATAAAACTGCTACTCAGAATAGTGACAAAGGAGTAATTAATCATATGGGGAAAATGGCAGCGCAGTTCAGCCAGCAGTAAAATAATCTTTTAACTAGTTACCATAGAGCCTTCAGATGGCGTTACTAAGAAACTGTTATATATTAATTCTATTCTTTTCTCTTGAGGCTATATCATTTAAAAGAATAGTGCTCAACATTTTTCTATGAAGACACAAATCAAGTTCATCTGCATAGTTTCTCTTGCAGGTATTTAGAAATATGTGGACTAGCTATGATTTCCCTTTACCTTTCACTCAACATGGGAGTGAAGTAAGGATTACATTATCATAGTCTTTACTTCAAATCCACTCTACTTTTTATATAACTCATTGATGAACCTTGGCATTTTAATTATTATAACACAGAATTACTTAATATACTCCTCAAACCAATGCTGAGACTCCCTCCTTTCCTTCTTTTAAAATGCTTTGTTTGTTTGTTTGTTTGTTTTGAGACAGAGTCTTGCTCTGTCACCCAGGCTGGAATACAATGGTGTAATCTCAGTTCACTGCAACCTCCGTGTCCTGGGTTCAAGCGATTCTCCTGCCTCTGCCTCTGGAGCAGCTGGGATTACAGGCATGCACCACTACACCCAGCTAATTTTTGTATTTTTAGTAGAAATGGGGTTTCACCATGTTGATCATGCTTGTCTGGAACTCCTGACCTCAAGAGATCTGCCCACCTCAGCACTCCCAAAGTACTGGGATTACAGGCGTGAGCCACCATGCCCAGCCAAAAATGCCTTCTAAAAACATTTTGGTTTGGTTTGCTTTCCAGGTGCTTTTTGTTTCCCTAAGTGCTATATCTGCCAGTCTTGGGCTAGATGCTCTCAACCCATGCTAGGATTTCATTTTGCCTCAAAATTTTTATATCTTAAATGTAAAGCCAAATTTACAAACATGAATATTACATTCAAATATTCAGACAGTTGATTTGACATGCACATCTAAAACTAGAAAACAAATTAAGGCAGGATTTATACAGAGATCCATATTTTTGAGCACTTGATATTTATTAATTAGCTAATCCACACCAGAATCCTACGAGGTAGCCTAGCTTGTCTTTATTATAAATAAATTAGGTAGGAGCCAGAAAAAAAAAAAAAAAAAAAAAAGGCTGTCTCCACAATAACATGTTGATTGGACCCTCCTTATTCTGGTCACAAAAGAAAAACAATTCCTCATATAAGTGGGTCAAGTGAGCAATGAATATTTTGTTTGAATGGAATATAGAGAGAGTATAATTATTTTATTACCTGGCAGTTTAAAAAGGTAATTTTCTTAGTGGAGCTTTAATATTCTGTGTTCACATTGACACGTCAGAAATTTCCGATGCAAAATATCAGCTTTGGAAGAGTTAGGATGCCCCCACACTCCACCCCCAGCCCTACCCGGAAGGTTCAAATTTTCCTATGGGAGTTTTAGTATTTTTCACGTATCTTAAATTTTTCATCCTTTGGTCTGGTTGACCTAATAAGCTCATGTCAATAGAAAAGTGTAAAGACTCTTTCAGTTCCAATTTATGCTTACATGTGTCATCTAACAGGCAAGTGAAACACAAATCCTATTTGTCTTTGCAGTCAAGCAATTGCAGATGAGAGTTTTATTACTACTTTATAGCCAAAGGAATCACTGTAGTCCCCTCTACTTAGCAGATTACTTTATGACTATATTTATTAGTTCACTGGGCTTCGGAGACTAAATTTAATGAAGCCTCATTAATTTGGGTTTCACTACCATGGCATTTGTGGCCTCTGGCACAGGTGCTAGCCTGAATCTTACCTCTGTACTGACGAAGAAAAACTTTCTGCAAAGTAAATTAACTCCATGACCAAGACTATAGGAGTGTTTTATCTTCTTAAGACGACAATTTCAACCACGTAACCACTAACCTTTTAAATACAAATAATTTTACTCTGATATAGTGTAAGGAGTCCATTAAGCTTGTGTGTTATGTTAATTTTGAATAATTTTTCCCCCACTGCAGCAAAACTTTAAATGGGCAATATTTGGTTAGTTTAGTTAACATTATTATAAAAACTCCGGAATAGCAAAAATACTTTAAATATTGATACTTTGAACAGCTTCACTCTTTCAAATATATGAGTTCTCTCCTAGTTCCTCTGAATTAACATTTTACAGAAAATCACTTGGCTCATGTTCTCAGCTTGCCCGGAGTCTCTGCTATGACCACGTGACAGCAGCTCCAGGGTGGACTGGACATAAGAGAGGGACACACCCAGGTCTGTGTGGGTCTCTTTCCTCTCCTTCAGAATTGATTTGGTTATTTGAAAACATCTACCTTCCATCCCACTCCCATCCACTCATAATAAAATGGGAAGGTAAGATATGACTTAGCTGAACAAACATAACCACAGCAAACCAAACAGAAAAGACAACCACAAACGGCTAGCTTCCCAAGTAGGAATCTTTCCATTCCAGAATTCCCAAAATGTAAACAACAGTAGCAGTCCCTTCCTGCCTAAAACTGAATATGTCATCTCCAGGGTACACTAGAATGATAATTTCCATTATCTGCATGGGCAAAAATAAAGACATTTGAAAATAAACAAACACACAAAACCTCTGGCAGGGTATTCACTTCCATTTGACAGGTTGCCAAGGAGCAAGGGCATTTAGATGAGGAATTCTGAAATAATCTGATTATTACGACCAGAAGCTTGTCTATAAAGGGTTTGGCATAGCCTCTCTGTAGAGTAAAAGAAATCTATGTTCATAGACTTTTCTATATGAGGTTACTTTAAAAAACAAACACACACACACGCACAGCACTTTAGGGCATAAGCTCACTCACTAAACCCAAACAGAAACAGTGTTTTGTTGTTGTTGCTGTTTTTACTTGGACAATGCTTATTTTACAGCGGAATTGACAAATAAAGCCTTATTTTACACATCCGAAGAAACACCATCATAGGAGGTTTGTAGGTCGTCCGTGTGCTTTCCAAAACAGCAAAACAGATTTCTTCCCATCCAACCCCCTTTCCTCTCATAGAGTCGGGTGTGGCTGGTGGGGCTGCCTCTCTCTGCAGGCACAGAAACTGGCAGACCTGGTCCCTCCTGAGCGGGCCCTGCTCAAGGGAATGGTGCCAGATTTTGAACACAGGGAAAGAGGCTCCTTCGTAACAACACTGTGCATTTCTGTGTCATTTTGTTTATTGCTCACTGAGTTGTTGCCACCTCAGCTCTTGGTGGAAAACAGTGGGTGTCCAGAAATTCCTGACACGAGGAGATGGATTGCCTATGGTTGCTAGGGACACAGGGCAGCCCCAGCCAGATCCCAGCTGGTCCATGCAGGGCATCGTCAGTAGAAGCTCAACATCCCACTTTGTAACCAGGCTGCAAGACACCAGGTCCGGTCACCGTGGAAAAGAATTAAACCTAGAGAAAGAGCCTTACGATCTGCACTCAGACGCTTCCCATCAGAAAGCAATTGTTTTCCTTCTCGGTCATGCTCTTTCCAAAGTGACTGAGTCTTGGCTCAGCAGTAGGACTTCAGTGAGAAACAGAAGAAATAGGGGACCCCGCCTAGTCCAAGGCTGCCATTTCTTCAGAATTTTCTCACTTCTTTCCAAACTGTCAGTATCCCCCAATTAAAGCCCACAGTTCAGGCCAAACATCATAAAAAAAATACTCGTTTATTTCCATCTCATTCTGGGGTTTGTAATTCTTCTTTTAGATGCTTTTGGCGAAAAAAAATTCACCAAGGTCAAGGGCTGTGAAGACATTTTTGCCTAAGAGGATCATCATGCAGGCAGACTAATTCTTTTCCTAAGCTATTATTTGGCAACTTGCAAGGAGGACGTGGCTTAACTTTGAGAAACTGTTGTTTGAATGATCAGAAAAAAGGATGAGAATTCTTCCTTTATTTACTCTCTTCGTCTTCATTGTTCAGATGGCAAACCTGGGTCCTGTGCTTGGAGAACAGAGAAGGACTGGCTTGATATTTTCCACTAATAGTGATCTGCTCCAGTTCTGTGCACGTCACCCTCAGCTGTGTCCAACACGATGAAAAAACAACGTGTATTTCTGGATAGAGGTGGTTTAATCACACTCATTGAGGATTTAACAGAATAATTATGCTCTGAGGAGATCTAGAATAAATTGGAAATTAAAATTTTTCCACTTTCAGTTTGAATAATGCTCCAATGGTTTGCTATAGGATTATAATTTAGAACATGTGCTAAATGTGTTATCAGGAAAGAATTTAAAACTCCATCCAAATATCATAACTTACCCCAAAATTAAAAAAAGGAAAACGAAAAAAAAAGAAACCTCATTCATTTCCAAAAATCAAGATCAGTCGTATGTTAATCTGTGAATCCTTGTAAGAAATGTTTATTGTTCAAGAAAGAAGCCTCCTCTGGTTGTTGGTAGCAATTCTCCACAGCAGAGAAATGCTGATATTTTGTTCTTATCTCTTGATTGATGCTTTCACTACTTATTCTTCAGGCTATAAGACAGAAGGAAACACAGTGTTACCTCCTTTCATAATTACAAATTCCAACACCTCTTTCTCCCCCCACCCCCTGTCTCCCTTCTACTTCTCATATTACCTTAACCATCAAATTCAAATGCATCTGAATTTATAAGGTTAATCTTTCAGGTTCTAAATAACCTGTATATATAATATCTCCATTACCAATGCTCCATTACCAATGCCATCTCCACATATGTACAAGAAAATGTAGAGCTCTACATTGTCAATCCAGACACTAAATTCATTCCAAATGTACTCAAAATAAAAATAATGAATTGATTTTATTTATGGCATGCTGCATACACCCGTCTTTAAGTTTCAAGTATAACTACATGCAGAACCCTTTTGTTGAAAGTGGAGAGCAACTTTACAGTGGCTAAATTTCAAATTAACATAAGCTTCGTTCTCCACTCATTCAGAATTTTCTCTGTTAGATGAATAGGAAAAAAAAAATGTTTCTGGGCCGAGCGCAGTGGCTCACACCTGTAATCCCGACACTTTGGGAGGCAGAGGCGGGCGGATCACGAGGTCAGGAGATCAAGACTATTCTGGCCAACATGGAGAAACCCCGTCTCTACTAAAAATACAAAAATTATCTGGGCATGGTAGTGCTCCTGTAGTCGCAGCTACTCAGGAGGCTGAGGCAAGAGAATCGTTTGAACCCGGAAGGCGGAGGTTGCAGTGAGCCGAGATTGCACCACTGCACTCCAGCCTGGCAACAGAGTGAGACTCCATCTCAAAATAAATAAATAAATAAATAAATAAATAAATAAAAATTGTTTCTGACTTTACTTGCAAAAGGTATTGATTTAATAAAATTGAGAGCCAATTTTTGAAGGATATTTAGTTTTGTTTTTTCTTTATGACAAGAAGATACTACCTCTTACCACATGCCTACTGCATGTCACAAATTTTACATTTACTTTACTTTTTTTCTTTTTTTTGAGACGGAGTCTCGCTCTGTCGCCCAGACTGGAGTGCAGTGGTGCGATCTCGGCTCACTGCAAGCTCCGCCTCCCGGGTTCACGCCATTCTCCTGCCTCAGCCTCCTGAGTAGCTGGGACTACAGGCACCCGCCACCACGCCCAGCTAGTTTTTCATATTTTTTTAGTAGAGACGGGGTTTCACCGTGTTAGCCAGGATGGTCTCGATCTCCTGACCTCATGATCCGCCCGTCTCGGCCTCCCAAAGTGCTTTATATTTTAATTTAATCCTCAGACCACTTTTCCTATGTGTACCATTTCCACCCCTTTTAAAGGTGAGAACACTGAGGTTTCACTTGGCTAAATTAATGGCACAAGATCAAACAGCGGTTAAGGGGTGGAACTTGAACCCTGGAAAAAACTCAAAAGCAGGAGGTGAGAGAACTTGTTGACCTCTTCTGCCAGGGATTTCTCGCATGCTACTGAAGAAGTGCTCCGTCTGAAAGGAGGATGCTGGAAAAGCATCTTCTAGTGGTGGCTGTTTCCCTTAAAGTATATTTTAGAGGGAAGGGTGGCAAAAGTGTTAGAGCAGGTTAGAATCTTTCCACAGGTTTTCCCATCTTCCATCGCTAGGGTCCAAATGTCTCATTGGCAATCTAGTACATGAAAATTCAAAAGCTACAAAGGAAAATTCTATCACTCACCTAGAAACACAGAGCATATGTTGAAATTTCATTTTCCAAAAAAAGTGCTGTCATAGAATATTCTTAGGATCTGA
>NW_012108964.1:952806-956920 GCF_000951045.1 Mandrillus leucophaeus | reverse complement strand
GCAAGCTCCGCCTCCCGGGTTCACGCCATTCTCCTGCCTCAGCCTCCTGAGTAGCTGGGACTACAGGCGCCCGCCACCTCGCCCAGCTAGTTTTTCATATTTTTTTAGTAGAGACGGGGTTTCACTGTGTTAGCCAGGATGGTCTCGATCTCCTGACCTCATGATCCGCCCCTCTCGGCCTCCCAAAGTGCTTTATATTTTAATTTAATCCTCAGACCACTTTTCCTATGTGTACCATTTCCACCCCTTTTAAAAGTGAGAACACTGAGGTTTCACTTAGCTAAATTAATGGCACAAGATCAAACAGCGGTTAAGGGGTGGAACTTGAACCCTGGAAAAAACTCAAAAGCAGGAGGTGAGAGAGCTTGTTGACCTCTTCTGCCAGGGATTTCTCGCATGCTACTGAAGAAGTGCTCCGTCTGAAAGGAGGATGCTGGAAAACCATCTTCTAGTGGTGGCTGTTTCCCTTAAAGTATATTTTAGAGGGAAGGGTGGCAAAAGTGTTAGAGCAGGTTAGAATCTTTCCACAAGTTTTCCCATCTTCCATCGCTAGGGTCCAAATGTCTCATTGGCAATCTAGTACATGAAAATTCAAAAGCTACGAAGGAAAATTCTATCACTCACCTAGAAACACAGAGCATATGTTGAAATTTCATTTTCCAAAAAAAGTGCTGTCATAGAATATTCTTAGGATCTGAATAAGAATTTGAACATTGTTGGTATAATGTAGACAAAAAAAAAAAAAATGAGACTACATGCATATTTTTAAAAATAGGTTTGAAATTTTTGAAATTTTGCCTTAGCATGACCCTGGTAGCTACAGCCACTTTTTAGTAGTTCTTATAAAAATTAAAATCCTGTTTTAGAATCTCATACGCTGCCACCATACGGTCATGACCTTAGGAAATTCAATAGTCCTTGTCATCTTGACAAATTAATGTGACATAAGGGTTGAAAGTTCTCACTGAGCAAATAAGTATAATTTCATTTTTATAAACTGCAAAGATGAACACTTTTTTTTTTTTTTTTTTGATACAGAGTCTTGCTGTGTCTCCCAGGCTGGAGTGCAGTGGCCCGATCTCGGCTCACTACAATGTCCGCCTCCCGGGTTCAAGCGATTCTCCTGCCTCAGCCTCTCGAGTAGCTGGGACTACAGGCGTCCACCACCACTCCCGGCTAATTTTTGTATTTTTAGTAGAGATGGGGTTTCACCATATTGGCCAGGCTGGTCTCGAACTCCTGACCTTGTGATCCGCCTGCCTCGGCCTCCCAAAGTGCTGGGATTACAGGCTTGAGCCACCACGCCCGGCCTAGATGAACACTTTTGATATTAAAATGAGTTTGAAGCATGGCATCTTCATGTAACAGTAAGAAGACCAAACACTCACAGCTAAACAGTCTTTAGTCATGATTACATCGTTAGAGAAAACCAGATGAAATGGGTTTTTTTTTTAAATTTATAGTAAAAGTGGTATATTAAGAACTTAATCCCATAATGAGGAAAAACATCACACTCTTCCTTTTATAGTCATCATAATTATTCAGATCCTATCTGAATACATAGAAATAATGACAAATTAAAATGTCTTTCAATTCCATATAGCTTTTGTAATTATTCATCCATTACTGTTATTATTGCTGGAAAGACTCCTTCGTATTTTAGTCAGCATCCCATCTGATACAAAAGAACACGGAAAATTTTACTGCTATTAATAAACACGCAGCCATCCAATCCAAGAAGAAAATTCTTTTTCATCTGAGAGATAAGCTGCATAATTCATGTATTTTCAGAAATTTCTTTAAATAGAAAATTGAAGAAAGGCATAGGGAAAAGAATTCATCACATAGCTTCCATTTGTGGCGAAGGGCAGTCTTTGTTCTCGGATAGCCTTAAATATGATTCCATCTGAAGGGAGAATTTCAATTGCTCCATATCCATACCAATCATACTCAGATAGCTTATCTTCTTCTTGACAAATATGAAACTACAAACATGATAAAAACATGGCCTCAGTTTCACATTTGCACATTTGCTACCTTTTTTTTTTTTTTTTTTGATTCCGAGTCTCGCTCTGTCGCCCAGGCTGGAGTACAGTGGCACAATCTCAGTTCACTGCAACCTCTGCCTCCCAGGTTCAAGCAATTCTCCTGCCTCAGCCTCCCACGTAGCTGGGATTACAGCCACGTGCTACCACACCAGGCTAATTTTTGTATTTTTAGTAGAGACAGGGTTTTGCTGTATTGGCCAGGCTGGTCTCAAACTCCTGACCTGAGATGATCCACCCACTTCGGCCTCCTAAAGCACTGGGATTACACGTGTGAGCCACCCCATCCGGCCCACATTTGCTACCTTTGTAAAACTAATGTAACTGAATGTTAATAGGGACTTTTCATGGGGTCTCGGGAAGGAGTTAGAAAAATGTTGCGCAATTTGGAATGGGTACCTCCACCTTCCCAAAAGAGAAGTGTCCATGTCAGAGAATGTGGTGCTCCATAGAACTTCTGTAACGTTCAGCCCCTATTGAAGGCTGGGCCACACAGGGCATGTGACAGCCTTCTAGCACAAGCCAGATGAGAATCACATCTGCAGGAAGAGGCACGTCCAAAAGCTTCCGCTTCTTCTACCACCAGTCTTTCCCCTTATTCTCATCCTGAAGGTCCAGGATAGGGGAATTCTCTGACCTGGTTTTGAGACAGAAATCTTGACATAGACTAGTAAGGACCATTGAAAATGTTCTCACCTTGGCCAGGTGTGATGGCTCACACCCGTAATCCCAGCACTTTTGGATGCTGAGGCGGGTGGATCATGAGGTCAAAAGATCAAGACCATCCTGGCCAACATGGTGAAATCCTGTCTCTACTAATAATACAAAAAGTGGCTGGGCATGGTGCCATGCTCCTGTAGTCCCAGCTATTTGGGAGGCTGAGGCAGGAGAATCGCTTGAACCCAGGAGGCAGAGGTTGCAGTGGGCTGAGATCGTGCCACTGCACTCCAGCCTGGCGACAGAGCAAGACTCTCTGTCTCAAAAAAAACTGGTCTCATCATTTAAAATGACCAGAGATGTACACAATCTTCCTGAGATATTAACAATATGGAGGAAAAATGAAGAAAGCACTTTGACCATGTGAGTTTGAAGGTGGCAGCTAGAGAAATGTATAATGATTAATTGATCCTACACTGAATGTAAACTGTTCAATAAGTCAGTGAAAGAGTAGAACATCCTTAGCCATGATGAAGCCTCATTTCTGATAGCCAGGTAGCAAGCTTATAGTAACAAGGAAAAGGCAATCATGGGCCGTGGTTTACATGAAATGATATGGCCAGAATTTGTTAGGAGAGGAGGAGTCATGTCTAACGCATTTTTCACAAAAATGTTGCTGAACAGTCATGACTTGAAACTTGTTCGGCCTATTACCTGACAACTGAATAACATCCAAGGATGTAACACTTTGGCCCCATAAATTAAAATAGTGCAATGATAAACCAAATGAAGTTATATTTCCAAAATCGAACATCTCCTAATTTCTATTCTTGTATTCCCTAACTTGGCCAGTAAGTATTCAAGACAAAAGTGCAGCGTTTTCCCTGGCCATTTCCTTTTTCTCTCTCAGCCCATAATCAATCAATCCCAAATCTTATTGGTCTCCTACTTCACTCTTAAATGTCCCATTTCCTCTTCATCCCCTGCCCCACGTCCTACTCCAGGTCCGTGACATTGCACTAGTTTTCTATCTGGGATGTTTGCAGTCAGCTCTGTGGCCTCATTACACTGGTGCTATAATGCCTCACTGGGTTCCCAGCACCTTCTGGACAAAATAAAAATGTCTTAATATGACACATAAAGGTCACTGTAATGTCACTGGCATCTTCTTCTCCAGTCCTGTCTTTTACTCATCACTCCTTGTGATTACTCCAAGTCTCTGGATCATAGAAAATCAGGTGAGGCTCCTCTACGTGCTGGCTCTCACATGTTGCCATGGTTGGTGCAGGCTGTTCCTTCTGCTTGGAAACTCATCCCCCACCTCTCTTGCTTGCCCAGCCTCTCCTATCCCCCTTGGTGGAAACCTGCTTCTTCCAGATCATGTTTCTTGAATTCACCCTGACACAACAAAA
>NW_012108964.1:950115-952756 GCF_000951045.1 Mandrillus leucophaeus | reverse complement strand
TTCTTGTATTCCCTAACTTGGCCAGTAAGTATTCAAGACAAAAGTGCAGCGTTTTCCCTGGCCATTTCCTTTTTCTCCCTCAGCCCATAATCAATCAATCCCAAATCTTATTGGTCTCCTACTTCACTCTTAAATGTCCCATTTCCTCTTCATCCCCTGCCCCACGTCCTACTCCAGGTCCGTGACATTGCACTAGTTTTCTATCTGGGATGTTTGCAGTCAGCTCTGCAGCATCATTTCACTGGTGCTATAATGCCTCACTGGGTTCCCAGCACCTTCTGGACAAAATAAAAATGTCTTAATATGACACATAAAGGTCACTGTAATGTCACTGGCATCTTCTTCTCCAGTCCTGTCTTTTACTCATCACTCCTTGTGATTACTCCAAGTCTCTGGATCATAGAAAATCAGGTGAGGCTCCTCTACGTGCTGGCTCTCACATGTTGCCATGGTTGGTGCAGGCTGTTCCTTCTGCTTGGAAACTCATCCCCCACCTCTCTTGCTTGCCCAGCCTCTCCTATCCCCCTTGGTGGAAACCTGCTTCTTCCAGATCATGTTTCTTGAATTCACCCTGACACAACAAAATGTATTGGAATATTTTGAGCAACCACCTGGGAGTCGAGAACAAAACTTTAAGAAAATGCCCAAGCTACAGCAGGAGACTGCTGTGCTTAAGACATGGGGCACAAGGTGTCTTGCTTCTGAAAAGGGTGAATGTCAGGGGTATGAGGGGGTTTGGAGAAAAAAAAAAAGAGAAGAGAAAGAGAATATGAGAGAAGGGGAAGAGGCCTAGAGATAATGGAATCAGGAGAATGTCTTGGTCCTCTGCATGGTGCTAGCTCTGTGTGACAACCAAATCTTCAATATAGTTGTCTAGACAAATAAAATTCTTCCAACATGGTAATTTTTATTGGAAGCCTATGTAGTCTGACTGATACTGGAAGTGGGAAAAAGAAGCACTCAGATGTACAGGGGGAGAAAGATGAAGAGAGGTCACTAAGATGTTGGGAATCAAAAGTGGAGCAAGACTTTGGACTCTAACAGGTTATAGACTTTGTTGAGTAGTCGTAAGCCCATTCAGGATGACTAAAAGTAGAATGTGGTTCAGCTGACACCTCTGAGATCTGATGAACATAACAATTTATCCAAAACCTTCTTGAAAAAAATAAATCCCAAATGTTTAAACCCATGGAATAAAGAAATAATTTAAGAAAACTCAGTCTAATTCAGAGAAAAGTCAGGTATTGGGAACATTCAAGAAATTGTGAACATTCAAAAGTATAGCACTTTTAAAATGAATTCAGCTCTTCTGCTTCCTAATACATAAACACTAGCAAAATTGACAAGAACGATTTGTAATTAACTTACCAAAACACCTAAGAAAACAAGCCTCCTCTGCTTATATAGAATTTGCATTGTTTATATGCAAATGAACACTCCTGATGTGCTTCAGAACAGTTTATTCCCTTAAGAAGGCAAATATTCTCTTTATAATCTTGTTTACACTATTCATTTGCTTTGCAAAACATTTTTCATAAAATCACAAAATAATGAAACGTTAGAGCCAGAAGGGATCCCAGAGATTATCTAGGGAGGTCGAACATCATCATTTTACAGATGAGGAAACTTGCTGGAACTCCTAATACACACACATCCTCCTCATTCCTGAGATCCACAACATCACAACCTGACCTCTAATATTTGGGTGACTCCATTCCCTTCTACCTCGGGGGTTCTGGCTACAGCTGAGGCAGAGCAAGGGGTCTTCAAAGTGCTAGGCTTTGAGCATCATCAGGACCCTGTAACCAAAAAATAAAATTCTAAGAAACCCTCCCCATAACCGTGAGAATGGACTTCCTGCTCAGCCAGGGCTCTTTTAACATTTAACCTAAGAAACTGTTTCAGGTCATGATGGGAAATGGGGGTCGGGCATGCCTCATTATACCTCTCCAGCATGGACATCAACACAGACTTTAAGTCTGATAAGAAACACTTTGCAACCTATTCTCTTTGGAGCATACTACCTGAAGGCTTCCTCTGTAAATAAAAACTTGTGTCTCTGCAACCCTTTATCTTAACCCAGACATTCCTTTCAGTTAATCCCAGGTCTTTAGACAAATTCAACCAATTGTCAACCAAAAAAATGTTTACATTTACCTATAGCCTGGAAGCCTCGGAACCCCGCCTCTAGTTGTCCTGCCTTTCTGGACCAAACCAATATACTTTTTAAATGTATTTTATTGATGTCTCATGCCTCCCTAAAATGTATAAAACCAAGCTACACCCCTGACCACCTTGAGCATATGTTCTCAGGACCTCCTGAGGGCTGCATCATGGGCCATAGCAACTCATATTTGGCTAAGAATACATCTATTTAAATATTTTACAGAGTTTAACTCTTTTTGTCCACAACCCATTAGTCTCCTCCTCTGAAGCGAGAGAGAGTTCCGTGCCCCTTTTCTATTCACTTACAGAACTTGAAATCTGGTTAATCCTTGTATGTTTCCAACCCCCAACTCCTGCATTCTCTCCCCTAATCTTTCCTGACTCCCCTCTTCCTCCCACCCCTTTCTAGTTAGAGCTTTCTTTTATTGTTTCCTTAATTGCATTTTTCTTTCCCCTTTTTGTTTTTTTTTTTTTT
>NW_012108964.1:946040-949770 GCF_000951045.1 Mandrillus leucophaeus | reverse complement strand
CTTTATTGTGTTTTTCTAAGTGGTTTTCTTTATTGTTTCAGTAGCCGTGTCACATTGCAATATTTTGTGTACTGTCTGTGTCCTCTTCAAGGAAGCCTGGGGACTGTGTCTCTCTATTTGTGTATTTTCAATGCTTGCTACAAGGACTGACACACATTAAAATGTAATCTTTCCTAAATAAACACATGAGGAAAATCAGAAAAGGAATCACTTGGCACATTGGGAAGAAGCCTCACTCCCAGATCCTCACATTTCTCATTGACTGTCCTATCCCAGGTAAGTCCATTCCCATCCTGCATTTTCAGATAAGAAAAACAATTAGCTGTTGAAAGCATCTATATCTCTATTCTTATCTCCTTCTACTATTTTTGTAATGTATTCAAAGGGCTTGTGATTGAAAGTTAGATTTTGAACTTGATTTTAAACTTCCATACCAATTGTTACTAGTTGGATGTTCATGTACAATGTTATTAATTTCATTTAGCCTCAGTTTATTCATCTATAAAACAAAGTCATCGATAATATCTTCCTCCTAGGAATATCATGAAGATTAAATGATATAATGTAGATGAATGTGACCAGTAACCACTAAACATTTAGAAATGCTTGTTTCCTTACTCTTAGTTGCTTGAGAGAAAGATTTCTGATGTAGCTCTTGTACAATAAAGAGTTTGTTGGGTCTTTTTTTCAAGTTTTTGAGGTGGAGGTCTAAGCCCTTGGGATTTCCCAAATGATAGACGTATCTTTGTAATTTATGGTGGAACTTGACAGCTTATGCTAATGAGGTGACTCATAGTGAGTCCCTAGATAGACTCAGGATAAAGGTTTGCCATGCTGGAAAGATAAACTGTGTGATTAGAGGGTTGAGGCCAAATAACAGTAGCCCAACCTTTAGGGAGAAGAGAGAGGCTGAAGAATGAGTTCAGTCACATGACCAATAATTCAGTCATACTTAAGTAAAGAAAGCACAATCAAACTCTGGACACCAATGCTCAGTCGAGTGAACACATCAGCGTAATGAGGGAGTGTTGTGTCTTGATGAGACATTGAGTGCAGAGGTTCCCAGAAAAACTCCAACCAGCCTGTGTACTGGGATGGAGTCTCAGGAAGTTCTTACCCTTTGCACTGGCTGGGAGCCTGGCCCCTCCTCTTCCCGTGTGGAACCTGGGATTCAAGCTGCTAGCAGAAGCACACCAGCAGGGCCTCTGACTTGTGAAGGATCCCTCTTTCCCTTTTTTCCCTTTTCGCCCAATAAAACCCTGCCTTACTCACCTTTTAAATTGTCTGTGAACCTAAATTTCTGTGGCCATGTGACAAGGACCCCATCTTTAGCTGAACTAAAGAAAAGTCCCACAACACTGATTTCACAAGAAGAGGACATACAAGATCCACGTTTGGGACCCTCCTAGACCTTCTTCTCTACATCTTGTCGTTTGGTTGGTCCTGATTTGTAGCCTTCATAATAAAACTGTAATTGCAAGTCTAGCTCTCTCCTAAGTTCTGACATTCCTTCTAGGAATCAAACCTGAGGGAGAGTGGGAAACCCAAATTTGTAACCAACTGGTCAGAAGTGCAGGTGTCCTGGGACCCTCAGAGCTTGCAGCTGACATCTGAAGTGAGGGTGGTCTTGCTGAAGTCTGTTCTCTTAAGTTGTGAAGTCTGCACTAACTCTAGATATTAGCGTCAGAATTGCATTGCAATATTGCAGTAGCAAACCTCTCTGATTCTGTTTCTGTTTTTTAGTATATAGATCCCAATCCCACTCCACACTGGCAGGCACTGAGAGCATCCAAGATGCATATGGCAGATGCAGTTCAATAGGTGCTCAAGAGTGAGGTTTACTATCAAATGCCCAACTTCAAATCCCAGTTCTGGCATGTAGCAGCTCTGTAACTTTTGCCTCAGTTTCCTGAACTATAAAATGGGTATAATATAATAACACCCAGACCTCACAGAGCTGCTGTGAATATTAAGTGGATTAATATATGGAAGTATTACATACCTGGTACATATGGAGCAACATATAAATGTGATCTATTACTATTATTATTTATTATTATATATTTGCTACAACATTCTTGGTTTTAGGCTAAAGTCAATTACTAAGTTATATAATCAGCAGAACCAGAGACAGGGGACTGAAGTCAGATATACCTTCTAGAAGCCAAGAGCAGCCCTGGTTTTACCTGCTCAAGGGCAAGCAAAGGATCATGGAAATGGTGGGATGTGGCAAAAAGATGGTGGGAGTTGGGGGAAATGTTAATATTTGATGAGTTCACAATTCTCCTCCTCAACAAAGGGTACGATGGTCTGTTCTACATTGCCCACGTAGGTACCCAGTAGCCATATGTGGCTATTTAAATATCAAATAATTAAAATGAAATACAATTTAAAATTCAGTTCCTCAGTCACACTAGCCACTTCCAAATATAAGCAATCGAGTCTGGCCAGTGGCTACTGTGTTATAGAGTAGATACAAAACACAACACTCACCACGGAACTTTCTACTGGACAGTTCTGGGCTAGAGTCATTGAAAGTGTCTGAAATCAGATATGTTTTGAAATGCAAATCAACCCATTGATTTTTCCCAAATAGAAAATAAAATGAAAAAAAAATAAGTGAATTTGATAGAGAAACGAACCACTGCTATGTTGTAATAATTTGTGTCTCTCTCTCAAACACTGCAGTGCCTCGAAGTGCAGGGAGCAGGTGAAGGGAAAATGTCAGACTCTTGATGTACTCTCTTCCTCCCCCTTAGCTCACATGCACGTCTCCTGGGGTACACGTTCTGTGAAAATCTAGAGGCCCACAATGCCAGCAATTACTACTATGCTCAGGTCAGCCACTGGCAAGGAGTGGAAAGTTAGTCTCCAAAGCTGGCTCTCGGGCAGAATGGGGCTGAAGGATGGAGAGGCAGAGCAGCAGGTTCAAGGGATGAGTTGGCAGAAGTATGTTTTGTTGAGGGGAGGAATGTGTGGTGGTGAGGCCGGAGGGGAGGGAAGGACCGGGAATGGAAGTGGTGAAGTTTGAAAAGAAGCACTATATGTGGTAGGTTGCTGAGAAGGAGAATGGGAAGTAGTGTGGAATGGGATGCCGCCCTGCTTGCAGAGGGAATGTGCCAGCCTGGGGTGGAGAAAAAGAAGTTGGGAAGCTAATGGAGAAGATCAGGGAAGCTGCACTCATATGTGGGCCACTGAGGGGTCAGGGAGGACCCTGGTACAAGGGCTGGCCGATGATCGGTAGAAAAAGCAGTAATATGATCATCCAATTTTTAATTTAATTTTGTTTTATTTATTTATATATATATTTATTTATTTATTTTTAGAGACAGGATCTCACTCTGTCACCCAGGTTGGAGTGCAGTGGTGAGATCATAGCTCACTGCAGTCTCAAACTCCTGGGCTCAAGTGATCCTCCTACCTCAGGCTCTGGAGTAGCTGGGACTACACGTAGATGCCACCACTCTTGGCTAATTATTTTATTTTTTTGTAGATACAATGTGGCACTATGTTGCCCAGGCTGGCCTCCAACTCCTGGCCTCAAGTGATCCTCCCACTTCTGCCTCTCAAAGTGTTGGAATTATAGGCATGAACCTCTGTGCCTGACCTCACACAATTTTTATAACAAATTATTTGACAATAATTATACTATCGGGACAACTCTGAAACAACATTATGTAACAGAATAAGTGAACTGTGAAAGATAATTAAATGAAGATCAATCAACACA
>NW_012108964.1:939848-941465 GCF_000951045.1 Mandrillus leucophaeus | reverse complement strand
TCTCACAAAGAGCCTTTTAAAAAGATGAAAGATGTGTCTTACCAATTGTCTCAATGGAACAATTGGACAGCTAGGAAGCATCAAGACATGATCTCTCAGGCTTCTGAGCAGAGCCCAAAGGTGGAGAAGGGCTTTTCTTAGAGATATTTGTGGGTATAACTTTTTTCTAGTATAGTAAACTCAGATTCACAGAAATCCCACAACGTTTTTAAAATCATGACACCAACAGAAACACTGTTGTTTTGGACCAAAAGTAGCAGAGACAGTGCAAAATGAAAAAAGGTTAGTAGACCCCAGGATTTCTAATGGAAAGTAGCAAGTCAAGTAAACTAATCAGTTACAAACACGATCTATTTCATGAAAAGGGATGACTCAGAGGATGGACCAAGGTAGCAGCTTCTGATATGGCTTCTGAAGGTCCCTGAATCCTGGGATCCATGTCCTGGTATAATCCCCTGTCCTTGAGTGTAGGCTGGGTCTGATGACCTGTTTCTAACAAATAGCATATGAATCATATTATTATTTCCAAGATTAGGTTATAAAATACTGTGTTTTCCATCATGTTCCTCTTTTGCCCTCTTGCTTGTTTACTGTGATCATTGTGAGTTGCTGAGCTTCTCATGTGAGCTCCTCAGGCCTAGAGATGCCTCTGGCCTGCAGTTCATCAGGAACTGAGACTCTCATTCCAACAACCCATAAGGAACCAAATCCTTGTGGATTTTTTCAAGAAACCGCTTGAGTGAGGCTGGAAGCAGACTTCCCTTAGTTGAGCCTTAAGATGATGACGGCCTTGATTGAAGCCTCAGGAGAAGTTCAGAGCTAGAGAACAGTGCCCAGTTAAACTATGCTAGGCCATTACTGAATTCTGGACCCAAAGGTACTGTGAGATAATAAATGTTGTTTGAAGCCACTGAGTTTTTGAGTAATTTGTTAAGCAATGACTGATAATAATAGTCAGTGTTATGGTAGAATTATGTTCCCCCCAAAAATTATATGTTGAAGTCCTAACACTAAATGTCTCAGAATGCAACCTTATTTGGAAATAGTCATTGTAGATATAATTAGTTAAGATGAGTCATACTGGAGTAGGGTGACTCCTAACCCAATATGACTGTGTCCTTATGAAAAGGACAAATTTAGGCATAGAGGAGCATGCCCAAGAAGAAAGACATGTGAAGACTGGAGTTCTGCTACCACAAACCAGAGCTCTACCAGAAGTCAGGAGAAAGGCCTCAACAGAATCTTCTCTTGCCCCTTCAGAGGGCAAACAACCTTGCTCATGCCTTGATCTTGAACTTCTAGCCTCCAGAATTGTGAGAGAACCCATTTCTGTTGCTTACATCCCTCATTTTTGGTACTTTGTTATGGCAGCCCTAGCAATTGAGACAGTCAATACAAAGGAAGAAAGGTGTGATGATGGAGTACCAAGCAGGAAAAAAGTAAGCAAGGAACAATTTGATCTAATCCCAGCAGTCCTCTGAAATGCTGACACCCTCACACTAAAGCCCAGTAAAAAAAAAAAAAAAAAAAGTCTGTTTATCCCTATTCAAACACTATCAGCACCGGGCTGTTCTGATCACAAAGTAAGTTACAGAACCAGTGTAATGAATGTCCCAG
>NW_012108964.1:936814-939108 GCF_000951045.1 Mandrillus leucophaeus | reverse complement strand
CTCCAACTCCTGGCCTCAAGTGATCCTCCCACTTCTGCCTCTCAAAGTGTTGGAATTATAGGCATGAACCTCTGTGCCTGACCTCACACAATTTTTATAACAAATTATTTGACAATAATTATACTATCGGGACAACTCTGAAACAACATTATGTAACAGAATAAGTGAACTGTGAAAGATAATTAAATGAAGATCAATCAACACAATGGATTTATCACTAAATGGCTGCATTGGAAACGTCACTTCATCTCCCCAAGCCTCAATTTCTTCATCTATTCAATGAAGAATTGGACCAGACCATTCCCTAAGTTCCTTTCACCTCCGCCAGGCTGAATGCCTGTGGCCTGGCCAAGGTCACTGCAGCAGAGATGGGCTCATCCCTCTAACGTCACTCAGTTTCAAGTTCAGCAGCTTCTGTCAGTCCTGTCTAAAATGATGACAAACTCCAAAATGATAAATTCACAGATAGAGCAGATTCTATGCTAACTTTCTTTCCTTTTCTTTTCTTTTTTTCACCTCCAGGCCCAGAGTTTATGTGCTAACCAGCACCCAGCTACAAACACAGCCAAACCTTTCAGCAGATGTCCATATCCATTACTGAAAGGTGTCAGCACATGCTGCAGACAGGGCCAAACTCTATCTTATAAACGTGCAGATAGGCGATGGAAGAGGATAGAGAAAGCCAGCACACGCTCGCGGAGGCTCTGGGAGACAGTGGTCTGATGTGGCAACCCCCAGGGCATCCAGGTCTGGACCAGTACAAAGCAAAGCCCATACTGCAAAGGCAGCGATGGCTGTAATGTCCGCTGTAGTCAAAGTCAATGTTGTAGAAACAGTTCAGCCACGTCTGGGAGTTATCTTAGTCAAAATCCACCCTTATCCCCCACCCCAAATAACGATATCCTCCAAATTGTTCCAGCAGGACCTCAAGGATATGGAATGGGACACAGCGCTGTGGAGTGTGGTCCCGCTGGTGCCACTCAGCACTGTCTAAATCATGTAACCTATAGCAAATGACTTCACCTCTATGAGCCTCAGTTCCCTAATCTCTAAATTAAGAAGACACTGGCCATATAGGCCTTCGGTGAGGAATAAATGAGTGAAAGGAAGCCCTTTATAAATGGTAAAGTAGTCGTAAAGTTATTCAGGTAGAAATCAATAGAATTATAACTTTATATCATCATACGACCTTACCACCCCTTAAAGACTATTTTATACACTTTAACTGAGATAAGGTAGAGGGAACAACATTAGCCAACCAAAGTGTCATCAATGATTTGCTTATATGATGAATCACTATCATCGTGGACTTCCAAGTGTCCAAGGCATTGAATTTAATATATTGAAGCAATTGGAAACAAGACATGTCAAGCTGGGTGTTGGAAATTTCAGCCTATGCAGTCAAAAACCGCAAAAAATGATGAAGCCAGTGGTGGAGAGGGAAGGACAGTCAGGGAAGGGGATGCTGCAGGGAGGCACACATACGTGGGAGGGGCCAACTGAGTCTGTTTTTGAGCTCACAACTCTGACCTGGCCAGCACTAATGAACTTGGTGATCGAGCTGGGATTTTCAAGCAAAGGGCTGAAGATGCTGTCTGGCTTTTTTGGGCTGCTTATAGTAAACTGTAAGAGTGATAAATTGAGGAAGAATTGTTAAACATGAAGGAACCAAGACCTGACAATTTCGAAAAGTCTCAATCCCTCTGGACAGCAAACGATGCTAGAATTAAGAAATGGCTTTTGAGTACTTTCAGGAAAACGTGGTATAGACATATAGCCAAGGGTAAGACTGCATAACTACTGGTTAAGACTTCAAAAAGATCAAAGGATCAGCGTGTTATTATATCTCACAAAGAGCCTTTTAAAAAGATGAAAGATGTGTCTTACCAATTGTCTCAATGGAACAATTGGACAGCTAGGAAGCATCAAGACATGATCTCTCAGGCTTCTGAGCAGAGCCCAAAGGTGGAGAAGGGCTTTTCTTAGAGATATTTGTGGGTATAACTTTTTTCTAGTATAGTAAACTCAGATTCACAGAAATCCCACAACGTTTTTAAAATCATGACACCAACAGAAACACTGTTGTTTTGGACCAAAAGTAGCAGAGACAGTGCAAAATGAAAAAAGGTTAGTAGACCCCAGGATTTCTAATGGAAAGTAGCAAGTCAAGTAAACTAATCAGTTACAAACACGATCTATTTCATGAAAAGGGATGACTCAGAGGATGGACCAAGGTAGCAGCTTCTGATATGGCTTCTGAAGGTCCCTGAATCCTGGGATCCATGTCCTGGTAT
>NW_012108964.1:892973-935584 GCF_000951045.1 Mandrillus leucophaeus | reverse complement strand
TTGACTCTGTCTTGTGTAAATTAATTTACAGCACTAGCTGACCTATTTAAAGAAACCACAGGGTGAATCACTTGAACAAAAAAAAAAAAAAAAAAAAAAAAAGAACAAAAAAAAAAAAAAAAAAAAGAAAGAAAATCATCTTCAAATGCATCCCTTACATAAGTCTAGGTTCTATGGAGACGCACCAGAGCTCAACTCTGAATGTGACTGAGTGGGATTTGAGGTGTTAGGTGTTAGGATCCATCATTTCTCAAACTCTATAAGTATTCACTTTCAATTAATAGACAAAAAGAAATTGATTATGGAAAATTCGGGGCTGAAAAACAGTCACTCTGATTAAAATTCATGCTGACTGCTTTCATCCAATGCTGGCAAGTCCTGGTGGGAAGAAAATCTTTTTTGTTGACTTTGTTAATACTCAAGAAGAAAGACTGAAGAAATGAATTACATTTCAGCAGTCCTCAGAGGAAAGCACCAGTTCCTAAGGCAGCATAATTATCTGCTTCCAGCTGATGACCTTTCCTCCCTGGTGACAGACACAGAAAGGGAAGGGAGAAAGGCTCTCCAGAGCTCTGTGTGAGCTGCAAATGCCAGGAAATCGCTCTGCTCCTAACCAGTTGCTGTAGAAATGTAGGTTATGTGCGGTACATAAAGCTGCAATGGATTGTGGCTCCTACTGCCTCTGCCAGATCCTCTGAACATAGATTTAGACACATCCCACCACCAGCGCCTGATCTTAGTAGAGTAGATTTTTAAAGGAATTGAACATGCACACACACACTCATGCACACACACACAGCAAACTTTCATGGAAAAAATATGGAAATGCAATCATGATAAAGAGTGACATTTCTTAAGGTGCATAATTTGCAATATTTTGATTAACTCCCATTTCGGAATGGCAAAGCAGCTTATGTTAATAAACAGAGAACTCCAATTAGACATCTGTACATGCAATCTAAATGGAACTCTTGGCGGGCTCGAGTGTGTCACCAGTTTTCCCACAGTCTGTGTGCGGGCAGCCAGCCTGGGAGCTGGGAAGAAGGTGTTCAGTGATCTCATGAACGACTGCTGGGGTTAGCCTGCAAATCCTGCTGTTTTTTTGATGGTGTTTGTTTCCTCTCTTGGCCTCTGACATGGGTCTCACAGTCTGACTCCCTGATCTAAAATCCAGAGTTTGGAAAGCAGCAGCTCGCTGTTAAGAAGCCTCATCTAGATTCTATGAAAGCATTTCACTGTTTGGAAATGAAGGAAGCCACAGCATGATGGGTAGGGCATGGACCTTGGGGCCAGACAGATTTGAATTTGAATTTTAATCTTGCAATTTATGAATCATGTGACTTGGGCATATTACTTAAGCTTTCTCAGCCCAATCCCTTCACACATGAATGGGAATGTTAATATTTACACCTCACACAGATTTAGAGCTGGGCACTCTTTTATTTTATTATTTTTTTAAATTATACTTTAAGTTCTGGGGTACATGTGCAGAACATGCAGGTTTGTTACATTACACGTGCCATGATGGTTTGCTGCACCCATCAACCCATCATCTACATTAGGTATTTCTCTTAATCTCTTTTAATGTGCCAAAAACACAGCAGAAAATCCAAGTGGCAAAAGCCCACACCTTATATTTAATATGGAGAGACTCACGATGAATGAAAATAAATAAATTATATAGGACATTGGAAAGTGATAAGGGCTATGAAGAAAAATGAAGCTGGAGAAGTGTTATGAAGGATGTGGAAGCAGGACTTTGCAATATTAAGTAGGGTGATCCAGGAAGGCCTCACTGGGAAATGGCCATTTGGCACGTGATTGTCAGGGGAAGAGCTGGCAGAAGGACTAGTGAGTGCAAAGCTCTGAAGCCAGAGTTCCATGGAGGTCTTCAAAGGGCAGCTAAGAAATCCATTGGTTGGAGCCCAGGGAAGAAGGCTGAGAAGTTGGAAAGAATGCAAAGAGATAATCAAAACATTTAGGTGTAGGAAGGACCCTTCAGGCCATGACACAAGATCACACTTTTATGCTGAACAAGATGGAAAACCATTTGTTTACTTTGAACCACAGAGTGGGTGGTTTGATCATTAAAGATTTAGTGCATTAAAAGAAGATTAAAAAAAAAACTGAGGAGGAAGAAGAGGAAGGATACAAAGCACATAGCATATCTCCTGGCATAGATAAGTGATTTTTAAAATGCTATTTTGAAACCTTCTTCACATTCCACAGAATTACAAAATCTTTCCTTCTCTTCCCCATTCCCCCAAGACTGTGATGTATGCATAGAAGTTTTGCTGGAAATGTTTATGTTGCCTGAGTTAATAGCATGAAAGTTAAACAATGGAAATGAAATTTAAAGCCAAAGCATGTTATTTTCTTAGCGATTCTGAGATTTCTGTGGTTGAGTTCTGCATGGCTGAGTCAAGAAAGTCAGATAATATCTCACCATTGCTCATAAGAGGTCCAGAGATAAGGGTGATCTTGAACAATGTGTGCAGATTCACTCCACACATCTGCTTGAAATGCAATAGTAGAGTCTTAAAACAAAACAAAAAAAAAAAAAAAAAGAGAGAGAAAGACAAAGACAGGAATGAGGCTGATAGAATTCTTTGTGCATTTGGTGAGAAACTTGTTTTGGAATCTTGTGATCTTGTAGGCGTTACATCTTATGGCTGTTCTTCTCTTTACTGACTTCTGCTAAGCTGACAAAGGTCAAAGGAGATGCCAAGATTCAAGAGAAACAAGCTAACCAATACCCTTCGCTATGGTCTAAATGTCTGTAACTCCCACCTACAGAATTCATATATTGAAACCTAATCCCCAGTTAAATAATATTAAGAGGTGTAGCCTTTGGGAGGCGATGTGGTCATGAGGCCTCCATCCTCATGAATATCAGTAGTGGCCTTATAAACGAGGCTTGAAGGAACTCTTTTGCCCCTTCTGCCATGTAAAGACCCAAAAAGAAATTGCCAGCTTTAAGGAATGGGCTCTCACCAGGCACTGAACCTGTTGCTACGTTGAACTTGGACTTCCCAGCCTCCAGAACCGTGAGAGATACATTTCTGTTCAAAATACCCAGTCTGAGGTATTTTGTTATGGCAGCCAGAACAGACTAAGATACCCTCCCCTTACAAGATTTGAGGTTGCTCACTGACTCCACTAGGGTTGCTAGAAATGACTACTGAGAAAGAAAGGCTTACAGCTCCCAAGTTTGCATTTCAAGCCTTGAATTACCTTTTGACTGCTGGATAAATCAGTATTTGAGAGAACTAAAATGCTTCACTGTCCAAATCTTAACTAGTTTTCCCCCAAACCAGTGCCGCTTCATGCAATCTTTTGATAAGGGAATAGCTTCTATCTAGTGTCCAAGTCAGAAACCAGGCAATCAGATTCATCACACACAACTGGTGATCCAGTGATGTTAATTCTACTTTTCAAATACTTCTCTTAGCTTTCACATTTCCACTGTTACTGCTATAGTTCAAAACATACTTTGTTCCAACTCCTCTCCCTGTTTCTTATCACATCTTCTAATATGTCCACTAATTGATTTATTTGAAGGAAAAAAAAAAAACTAATTGAGTCCTTCCCTATTTAAAATTCACCAATTTCTCTTCATTGCCTAAATTCCTTAGATTTAAACACTCGACTCTGATCTGACTACTGATCATATCAGAGTCTAATGTACTGAGCATTTCTCTGGCATTATTTCTCAATATTCTCCCTTTTTGTCTTCTTGTTTCTCCAACCAAAAGGCACCTTATAATCCTGCCATATTGAGCTGGTCATTCAAAAATGCACCAAACTGCTTTAAATAAAGTCTGCCAATTGCCCTCTCAGCTTGTAGTACCAACTCAGGGTGACTGTGGTAGCCCTGAGAGTGTGTCTCACAGACCTGTCCCTACGGGGAGTAGTCAACCAAGGTTTCAACTCCTGAGCTGTGATGGCTTCTCCTGGGTCACTCCCACACCATGAATGCAGCAGGGATTTTAAAGCAGACCCCTCTGGAAACCGGAGGGCTCCTCTAAAGAGAAACATTGACTCCATCTCCCAACGGCCCTGCTTTCTGAGACTTCACACCTGATCATCCTTCCCTCTGTCTTCCACTAAGGCTTAGACTAGTGGTCTAACAGCTCTCGCAGTTTCTCCTAGATCCTTCCACATTTCTCTCACAGGTGTTTTCCATAATAAAATTCCTGCATGTTTAATCCTGTCTTTGAATCTGCTTCTCAGAGGAACAGGTCACACACTGACACAATGACCATCTGTCAAGGCCTACTGAAATGGTTTGGCTCTGTGTCTCCATCCAAATCTCACCTTGAATTGTAATCCCCATATTCCTCCTTTGTCAAGAGTGGGACCAGCTGAAAGCAATTGGATCAGGAGGGTGGTTTCCCTCACACTGTTCTCTGAGTCTCACGAGATCTGATGGTTTCATAAGCATCTGGCATTTCACCTGCTTGGGGGCACTCCATCCTGCTGCCTTGTGAAGAAGGTGCCTGCTTCTCCTTTGCCTTCTGCCATGGTTGTAAGTTTCCTGAGGCCTCCCCAGCAATGCAGAATTATGAGTCTATTAAATCTCTTTCCTTTATAAATTACCCAGTCTCAAGTATTTCTTCACAGTAGCATGAGAACGGACTAATATACCTACTTTATAGCCGACAGGTTGCTTCTCTGGAAAATAGCTTATCTCCTGTAGGTAAAACAATATATAACAACAGAATATCATATAGACTTTAACTATATAACCGAAACAGTAATATTAGGTTTGTACGTTTTCATGTCCCTACTGTATCCCACCTGAAATGCCATTATATCTCCTATTATGCTTCATTTGTTTATTACAGTGATGTTGTCTCATACAACATCTCTGTATCCACAAAAGTGAGTAGAGTGGCTGGCCTACAATCCATAATGGTTCTTTAGTGACTAGGATAGTACCAGGAAATAGTAGATAATAAATACATGCTAAAAGAGTTAATGTTTATAGAATTAATGAATGAATTAATGTTTACTGAATACATGAGTGAATGAATGGCACACAAGCCTGGAGGACAGGGGTAGAAATCAAAGAACCCAGAAAAACATAATGGCAAAAGAGAAATTATTTTCTTTCCTTGAAGGAAGAATAGAAAATGAGTAAATTCTAATCAGTAAGAATCACGAGAAAGATATCACATTGTTCTATTAAACTTTCAATTAAATATACAATCATAAATCAAGGCTTTAAAGTTTTGCAATTGTGTTATGCTTGACTATTGTAGTGGTTACATGGTTATTAGTTTTCATACAGTAGATGATGCATGAGTGTAGTCTGGATGATCAAGAAAGGTAGATGATTTGTGTTGGGGAACATTCAACCATACCTCTGAGTGGGGCAGATCTGAATTTGCAGAACAAACTCCAAAAAGAAAATCACCACTCTCACTTTAAGCATTGCTACGGTAAACCTTTGTGGTAAAGACCAAGGTATTTTTCATGAAACAAGATAGGCTCGCTGCTCACCTAATACTAGTCTCTCACTTAGGTAGATGCTATATTTTAAGAAACGTGATTTAATCCATGATATATCTGCACTAGTGATTTCTCATTTTCAGAAATGAAAGTTGTAGCATGATAAAGTTTAAAAACTTAGATTCAAATCCCAGTTTTTCTCCTTGTAGTATGACCTTGAATAAGACACAAAGCTCTAATTTCTTATCAGAGGAGAATAGTACTAAAACTCCCCACACAGTGTGTATGACAATTGAATGACATCATAAATGCATACACCTTAAAAACTGTGTCTGACACACAATCGCTGCTCAGCAAATGTCGGCTGAATCAGCAGCCAGGGCCAGAATGGCATCTAATGCATTTTAAATGTCTGAGATGAATTTACAACATGGTATTTCTCCAGAATTAAAATCTACTTGGAAAGATTTCTCATAATAGCCCTCTCTCCTCTTGCTGAACCCATTTACTCTTTGGGTAGTATTCCCAGCTCCAGTTCTGAGTGAGCTCTCTTTTTGCAGGTTTTGAGAAATGTCCCCAATGTACTTCCCACTCTTTAGGTCATCTTGCCACCAATCAAGCTGCTACTGCTGCTTTTCACATGGCTTAGTCTACCTACAGGTCTCACAGTTAGCCCTCCCTAAACACATGCAGTCATAAAGCTGTGCTCTGAGCACCTAATTCTGCAATTTTTCCCCAGTTGGTCCCCTTCCCTTATTCTTACTATTCAAGTCTTTATGTCCTCTCCTCCTTTCTTATACCAAAATCTGTCTACTGCAAAGGACTGGATAAGCCATTTGTGTTAGGGAGACTTCAATACATTTAACTAACATTTACTGAACTCCCACTTGTGCCAGGCATTGTGTTCTGTTTTGCCAGAGATGTCATATTTTAAAGGAGACAGTGTATGAAAACACATATATAAACATAAGCCAAACTCTACTGGGAGAACTTGAGCAAGCAGTCTGAATGGGTTCCTTGGAGACCCACGGAGAAGATGAGAAGGATGAGTCTCCTATATTAGGTGTGTCATCAGCACAGGCAGCCACACACTCTGCAGATGACCAAAAGGCCACATGGGGACTCTTTAACTTTGACTATAGAGCAATGTGGTAGTGTTAAAAATACATCCACAGATTATTTCAAACTACTCCCTTCAAGAGGAGGAGCCTAATCTTCACCCCACCTCCCTTCACTGTGGCAGAACTTAACTTGCCTCTAACAAATATAAAAAAATGTAGTAGCCACTTATGCCTAGTATTCCATTACTGGAACACTAAGCATGTGAGAGTTATTTATATCCTGCTGCTCAAGGTCATCTCCAAGGACTGACTGTAAAAATTCAAAAAATTGTAACCTCAGGCATAAATGGGTTAATGGTGTGTGACTTTGGAGATTTGGTCATAAAATGAACTGTGTCCCCTCCTTATTCTTTCTCTTGGACTGGCCACCCTGGAAAATGTTAATTTCCATCCTAGGAGGAAAGAGGTGTGGAACAGAGACCTCCTGCCCACAGCTGTGTGAGGGCAGCACCTTGGAAGCAAATCCTGCAGCCCCACTCAGACCTTCAGATGACTGCAGCCCCAGACTACATTCTGACATCATTTCTGATTCACAGTAACTATGAGGCAATAAATGTTTGTTGTTTCAAGCTACCGAGTTTGGGGGTAATTTCTTATACAGCCCTGGATAGCTAATAGAAAACTTGAACATTCTGATGTTTTGAAGTTCATTCAAAGTAAAGGGTGGCATACTGCATTTCAAGTTAGCCTCTGAGTTTCTTGTGTCATCAGCTTTGAGACCTAAAAATGCCAAAAAAATTTTCAAAGCCATGGTTGACTGTCATCCCAGGATAGGAATGTCTATCTGGGCAACAAGTGGCTGTGAGGACTAAAATAGTCGCACCTGGCATCCAGACAGAATTTCATGCCTGATATCATTTGATCCTTACAATAACTCCACTCCACTGGAGAAGTAGGAAAAATTACTATTCTCCATTGTATAGATGATGCTAAGTGATCACCTAAGGTTTCATAGATAATGAACGATATGAATGGCATGAGAACTCAGAATTCCTGAATTTCAAACCAACATGATTCCATCTCTATTACACTTTTAGATCAGTCTCTTCCAAAACCAAAGACTGTTAGATGATAGGGAGAGGAAAGAAAGAAATTTACCAATTATTCATTCTGTGCCAAGGAGCACACACTTTACATTTATTTCATTTAATCATCACATCCAATGATACAGCTCTTGATAACATCACTTTACAGATAAGGACCCTCAAGGATGAAAGAAATTAAGAGCATTTTCAGTGGCCACTCATGCCACTTAAGGGTACAGGCATTATTCATATACATGTCTTGTCATGTCATATCATATCATATCACACCATAGCATATCAAAGGCACCACAGTAACAGTCTGGTCTTAGTATTTCTGTCCCTTTTTAGTTTTTGTTGTTATAAGCTGACATGGTATAAGGTGGGATTATCCCTAAGTACTTTTTTGGGGGTCACTTAAAGTTTTTTGTGTTCGGGTAAAAAGCAAGGATAGAACAGATTTCAAATACAATCTCAATCAAACCACCACCTTCAAGATTACCACCAACTTCTGCTTCTGCTTTTGATAACTACATCTAAACATTGTGTTTTTTTTAAGACAAACAAAAATTAACTAAAGAAGGTAATCTAGGTACTGGGAATACATTGGTGAAAAAACCAGATATAAACTTCTGTCCTCACAGAGTTTGCCTGAAAATGTTAAACAATCATAAACATGGAAATCAAGCAAAAACCTTTGGGAAAAATGTCATTCATCCCAGTTGGGTCATCAATAGCATTTTTATCTATGAATAAAATATTTAAAATATCTGTATTGGTCTTTCATCAACTACTTCTCAAATACTTCTTTTTTTATTTCTAAATTTAATTGATGCATAGTATTTTACATATTTATGGAGTATAAGTGATATATTGTTACAAACATAGAATGTGTGAAGATCAAGCCAGCATATTTGGGATATCTATCACCTTGAGTATTTATCATTTCCATGTATTGGTAATATTTCAATAGCCACTTTGAAATAAACAACACACTGTTGCTAACTATAGTCACCTTACTGTTATCAGACACCAGAACCTATTTCTTCTTCTTCTATCTAACTGTATTTTGTGTCCATTAATCAATTTCTCTTAATTCCACCTCCTCACCTATACCCACACCCACACATCCTTCCCAGCCTCTGGTATCTATCATTCCACTCTCTACCTCCATGAGATTAACTTTTTTACCTCCTACACATGAGTGAGAACATGTGATGTTTGCGTTTCTGTGCCTGGGTTATTTTAACATAATGAGTTCCGTCAATGTTGCTGCAATTGGCATGATTTCATTCTTTTTTATGGCCAAATAATATTACATTGTGTATATACTACATTTTCTTTATCCATTCATCCATTGATGGACACTTAGGTTAATTCTGTATATTTGCTATTGCGAATAGTGCTGCAATAAACATGTGAGTGCAGGTATCCCTTGGATATACTGACGTGTCTTCCTTTGGATGAACACTCAGTAGTGAGATCTCTAGCTCATACGGTAGTTCTATTTTTTGTTTACAAATACTTCTTAATCACCATCTCAGATATACTCCACAGTCTTCAAGATTAACAACCACCATTACAAAAATAGCACCTAACATTTAGTAAAAGCTTGCTCAGGCTAAGCACTTGTCCTCAGATTTGTGATAATGATCCTTAATTCTCATAGTACCATGCAGTAGGAAGTGGTATTCCCATTTTGTAGATAAAGAAACTGAAACTCAGAGAGGATAACCTACTTGCCCAATGTCACGCAACTAATGGATTGTAGTGGCAACACATAACTACAATGTCAGAGTCCATACTGTCTCTTTTACAGTCTCTACTTCACTCATGACTGATCATTCCTTCATCACTGATGAGATTGATCATTTACAGCATGAATTCCCCCAGCCTCCTTCACTGGATGAATAATATACTATGGTCTCTTCCATTCTTCCCCAAGTCTCAGAATGGGTCCCTCCTCCTACTCACAGACAGGATTCTCTCATTCTACTCAACACTTAACACACTGCGATTTGTTTCCTCTCCCAACCGCTCAACCAACCGCCTTTGCGAAGGTCATCAAAACAGCCCACTTCCAGACTATGCAGATGGTATTTGGACTTTATCTTACCATATTTCTCCCTTGCATTTGACACTGCCAATGGTCCCGCACCTTAAAACTCTGCCCTCTATTCTGAGATACCAGTCACATGGTTCTCCTACTTCTATAGCAATTCCTTTTTCATCTCCTTCCTCCCACACTTGCATTTTGCTGCTTTTTAGGGTTATCCTTGCTTGCCTCTCTCCTTACCCTATATCCTTTTTTCTACCTAGCAGCCATGCTCATGGTTTAAACTACCACCTAGATGAGAATTCTCAAATCTTACATTTCCACCCTCAACTTATTGTGTGCTTCCCCCAATACTCTTGTTCAGTTTTTTACTTAAAATATTCTTCTTAATGATTCATAGACTTCTCAAATTTAACACGAATACAATTCACCTCATGATTTTTCTCATTCTTTCAAACTAGCATTTCCTCCTTTATTGAAGTGATACCTCCACCATCGATCCAATTTTTCAATATGAAATCCTGGATTGTTTTATACAACTGTCTTTTACTCATCCCTCTCTCCAACTTAATAGTGTTGTTAATGTCTTAGATAAATCTCTTGTCCCCTTCTCCACCCAGTCCTACAACCACTCTCCTGGGTACGAAGCACATCACATCGTGCCTGGACTACCTAAATAATTTCTTAAATGTTATTTCTGTTCCTAGACTTTTCCTTCTTAAACCACCTTCCCATTTGTTGAATTAAAATCACTTCCATGTGACTCCACCACATGTAGAATACTTTAATTGATACAAAATATTTTACATATCTATGGGGTACATGTGAGTATTTTGTTAGATGTGTAAAATGTGTAATGATCAGGTCAGAGTACTTGGGATATCTATCACCTTGAGTTTTTATCCTTTCTATGTGTTAGGACTACTTAAGTCCTTTCTTCTAGCTGCTCTGAAATATACAATACATTGTTGCTAACTGTAGTCACCCTCCTTTGCTAATGAATATTGGGCTTCTTTGTTTTATCTAACTGAATGTTAGTACTCACTAACCAACTCTCTTTAACCCCCACTCCCACCTACAAACTCTTCTCAGACACTGATACCTATCATTCTACTCTCTACCTCCTTGAGAGGAATTTTTTTTAGCTCCCACACATGAGTGAGAACATGAGATATCAGTCTTTCTGTGCCTGGCTTATCTCACTTAACATAATGACCTCCAGTTTCATCCAAAGGAAAAGAAATGTATATATCAAAAGGATACCTGCACTCTCATGTTGATTGCAACACTATTTACAATAGCAATGATATGGAATCAACCTAAATGTCATCGACCAATGAATATATGGTATATATACACAATAGAATACTCTTCAGCCTTAAAAAGAATACAATAATGTTAATTTAAAATGCCGTTTAGGCTGTTACTCTAGTTCCTACTCCTACTCTAGCTCCTACCTCCTGCTAATGTCTCAGGCTTATTTCTTTCCTCTCTGCATTCCAGGGTTTTTTCTAGTACTATTTTAAAGATTTGTAATTCCCTAAAGAAAACATGCAAGTGTCCCTCCTAAAGATATAAATCAGCCTTTACTTATGGTCCTGAACCAACCTCTTTACTCTTCCTGTACATCTGTCCATTCTTCAACAACTCAAGTCAAGTGCCAGCTGTTCAAGGTCTCCTCACAGATGAGGTTGGTGGCCCCTCTTTTATATTCCCATAGCACTCTCTGCCTTTTTTTTTTTTTAACAAGGCATTTCCCACCTTATAGTAACATCCCGTCTCTCTGGCTGTCTCTAACATTAGAGTGCAGTGCCTGCCTTCTATGTGCTGGTTCCTCCTAAACTCTGGAGATGAAGGTGTGAACAAGACCTAGAAAAGCCATGCACCTCTGCAGTTTTTACTCTATGTGTAAAAGAAGAGATAGATAAATAGATGATAGATGGATAGAGTGATTGATGGATAGATTGATTAAAGAGATGGGAATATCATGGGGGTTAACTGCTAGGTAGAGACAAAATAGGGTGATGTGACAGAGAATACTGAGGTGAAATTTGAGCTGAGCTTGGGTTGACAAGAAGGAGCTAGTCATGTGATGACTAGGGGCTACGCACATCAGAAAGCAATTCCACCTAGAGCAGGAAATGCCAGCTAAGGAGGAAAAAGTTTGGCTACTTGAAAATCAGAAAGAAGGCTGGCCAGGCTGCCATGGGTATGGTGGGGAGCGGAGATTTGCCTGAGCCAAGGCGGGGAGGTGGGGAGATACTGGATCACACTGGGCTCTGGGAGCCAGCATGAAGAGTCCGAATCCTCTTCTGAGTACAATGGGAAGCTGTCAGTGGACTGCCAGCAGAGGGGACTATGATCTGGATGATATTTTCCAATGTTCACTCTGGCTGCTGTGAGGAATGGCACATAGAAAGGCAGATGTCCCCATAGGGAGCTAGTTAGAAAGCTGTTGGGGGCAGTCCATCAAAGAGAGTGACTGGAGGCTTGGACAAGGGACTAGCAGGGGAAAGACAGAAAAGGGGGCAGATTTGAGGTGTGTGGAGGTAGAGTCACAGAACTGGCTCATGGACAGATGTGGAAATGGAGGGAAAGGAAGGAACTGTCATTATCTTCAAGATTTCTGCCTTGAGACACTGGATAAAAATAGTGCTATTTAGAAATAAGGGGATATTTGGGGAGAAGGAGGTAGAAGGTCATTGGCTGACATCAAGTATTCTCTTTATTACCATGTGAAGTTTGAGACACCTGCTGCATATTTTGAGAGTCTGGAGTCCCAGGTGAGAACTAAAAATAAATTCCTAAGGCCCCCAACTGACTGAATGGGCCCCCCCTTCTTGGCCGAGGGGACCCCAGAGATCCCAGCCACGACAGGATGAGAGGTCAGATACGCCTCATTATGCCCACTCCCTTTTGTGGTTTAGACACAACAGCATTAATGTTAAAATCGAGACCATAAGACTGACAGAACAGACTCTTTGTGGCGACAAGATACCAAATCGTAAACAGGACCTAAGGCTGTTCCAGAGAAGGGTTAAGCCCCGCACCGCTGCACTTAAAGAATAAACTATGTTTTAACTGCCACAGGTTTGTCTTTTTCTTCAGCAGCTAAGAAGCACTGGCCTTGAGACAAGCAGTGTTGAAACAATTGCAGCTCGCCCACCGCCAGACACTGACTAACTGAGTCCTCCTGTTCTACAACCATAACTATAGCTTTGATTGCACAGTAGACTGATTTCTGTAACTTTCTTCTGATAAAAGACCACCAACTGTCAACTGGTTCTGGCTGGCTTTACAGAGACTGCACACTGAGTGCCTTCACGTCCCTTCTTCACCTCTTCACATACAGGGCCTAATTATAATAGACTTAAATGTTAAGTCTCCACCTCAAAGTGAACATGGGACATATGTAACATGCATGTTTGTTAAGTATGCATGCATCATACTGAACCCCTTCGTGAATATGCATACCTCCTCCTAACACAGCCTAACCCCTTCATGAATATTCGTACCTCCTCCTATAACCTGTTAAATACGTGTACTTGGCCAACTTGTTCAGCACAAATCCTTGCTCCTCCCTCCCCTCCTGTGCAGTGCCTGCTTTTTGGCCTCTGCTAGAGACAATGCTTCCCAGCCTGTCAGAATGGCCATCTTGTAGGCTGTAACCCTTTATAAAAAATAAAGTCTCCCTTCTAAACTTACAAATGATATAATTTTTCAGTTGACTCAGTGGATAGGGCAGAGTTGTAGATATAGAACTGAAGGCACACACACAAATACAACCACACAAACACAAAAACACACAAACATGCGAATACACATAATCACAGAGACACACAGATACACACAACCACATAAGTACACACAAATACAAACACACAAACACACACATTTGTTAAATTAGATTAGAGCTTTTCCTGAGTATGTTAATAGAAAAAAATAGATGACTCAGAAAAAATCCCTATGGCCCCTTTGGGATCAAACTTACGTGATTATCTTCCTCAGGCAGAAACCACAGAGGAGATACTGGGACTGGGCAAACACTCCATGTCCGGTGTAATTTGTATGCACTTTTGCTCCCTGAGGTCTGTCCCACTCTCCCACTGACTCCTGTCCTAATGACAATTTGTCCATGGCTTCCTACCACTGTCAGTACTGTGCCTCTAATACATTTCTAGCTCAAGCTAGTCACACAGTGCCAAGTGATTTCCTTTTGAATTATCTTCCATAATCTTGTCAAACTTTGAAAATAAATAAATATATATATATATAGTGAAATAGACAATTTGACCAAGGGAAATTGTATGTTTTATCTTAACTCATTGTCCTGAGCACAATATGTAAATAATAATATCTCCAATTACAGACAGTCTATTTTCCATGAAAGTTCTGTAGTAAATTCCTATGCCACAGTACCAGCAGAATTATATTTTTTCATTTTATTCATCAATGCTTTTTCTTGGAAAACAAATAATCGTATCTTTCCCCTCAAAGTAATCTCAGAATGCAGATGAAGCTATGAATTCTCCAGGTGATATTTTAATTCTTTAGCATCCTGCGTACAAATCATCCTAGATATATATTAAGCATTTACTGTGAAAGTTGTGAGATTCAAAATGGAGTCACTTGTGTCTTGTTGTGTCACTTGTTGTCAAACTCTGGCAAAATAGAGCCAGGGAAGATCATGGTAGGAGGGCTGTCCTAATACGATTTGCCTGATGATATGAATGATGCCAAGGACAGCTAGCCACTTACGCAAAAACACTTGCCTGACACACTATTTCACAAACTCAATCCAAAGAAACAGCTGCTATGACTTTGAGACTACAAGTTTTACCTAGCAATGCCCCTACTGTCACTCACAAGAGCTTGCCAGCTCCTGAAAGACATTGCCAGCCAATGAACTTTCAAAATAACCTGTATAACCTCCTCTTTCCCCAGTAAAACCCTAATCTTTTCCTCTGTTCTCTGGACATACAGGAGGCCACCCTACTCTGTAGGTATGTCTCGCATGGCAATCCTACTTCTTGTATATTAGTCCCCAAAAAAACTCTTTTACTTAGTAGAGATTTACCTCTCTATATTTTCCATGTTGGCACTACACTTGTGATTCTAGAATACTTTCATTAAAATCATACAGTTCTGTTTAAAGAAAAGATGGTCTTTCATTTATAAGTTTTTCTGTGTACTGTGCAAAGAGATTCAGTGTCATTTGTTAATAAAATAAGCTCATTTTTCTGAGAAAAATGGAAACATCTTAAGTTACTATATCTTTGTTTTGTTTTTGTTTTTGTTTTTTCAAAGAGGGACAAGAAGACTCAGCATTTTTAATGCTGTGGTCTTTTGTTTGGCATTTAACTGCCCTGCTGTGTAGTGTTAGTTGGCAGCTTCAGAGGGTACTATGGTGGTTTTACAGTGTACTAACACCAGCACAGCATTTCTTAGAATTCCCTTAGCTATATGTTTCTGGTTTTCATTCTCAGAAGGTCAGGGTTCACAGTTTCCACATGTAAGCACCAGGTTCTCCTGCAGAACCACCACTTCGTTGAGGTTGAAGGTGGAGAGAACTAGCTCGGGTTTCAGTCTATCCTTAGAGGTCCCAGCTGGTGCTCAGGGTCTGAGTAGTGCTTTCTTCTCCCCACCCCAAATCTCTCCTCCAACAGCCTGTCTCCCAGGCTCCAAGCACCAGCATTAGAGAGGGTGCTGAACCAGCTCTCACAACGGCTCAATGCAAACTTGTCCAACCCCCAGCCCACAGGCTGCACGCGGCTCAGGATGGCATTGAATGTGGCCCAACACAAATTTGTAAACTTTCTCGAAACATTATGAGATATTTTGCAATGTTTTTAGCTTATCACTATCATTAGTGTTCCTGTATTTTATGTGTGGCCCAAGACAATTTTTCTTCTTCCAATATGGCCCAGGGAAGCTAAAAGATTGGACACTCTTGGTAAGGTCTAATCCCTGTTATAAATTTATGTGTGAGTGTATGTCTGTGTGTAAGAGAGAAAAAGAGAGGGAGAGACAGACACACACCTCCTAGTGGTTTTGCTTCTCTGAGTGAAGTGAGTCAGGTGCAATGCCCAGGGCACAGTTCTTTCTCTCTGTACCTTTCTCTACTTTGGATGATATGCCTTCTCCCTGGCTTTAATTTGTACCCATTTAGCTGACTCCAAAATGTCCATTCAAAGTCTGGCTCAAGTCTTCATATCAGATCTGCTTTCCAAGAACCTGTAGGACAATCCTGCTCAGGTAAAGCACCATTCCTTCAAAAGCACTGTGTCTAAAACTTAACTCCCTGCACTCCTGGCCGGATTCTGTCAGAATTTTTTCCATCTCCCAAGTTGAAGACAGATAGGCACCTTAGACCATCCTCTCAGAAATCCCATCATCAGTGATTATCAATGGTTCCTCGGATCAGCAGGGGCCAGGCAGGAAGTTCACTGGGTGGCACTTTTGACCCAACATGTCTAATTCCAAAAAAGACAATTTTTATGAAATTCTACTTGCTACTTAATTTAAAAGAGGGTTCTGCTGTTTAATTTGAGTTCTTATGCAATCCTCTTCCCCTATGCATGGAAAATAGATAAACATCACCCTCCATCCTCCTGGTTGCTGGCATCAATGGGGCTGCTGGGCACTCTCTCTCATATAGGGGCACACTGGTAAAGAACTCCCCCTCTTTCTTTCTACTCCAGCCATTGTGGTCATCATGGTCTAGAACTTCTACAAAACTCCCCAGGCAAACAATGACAACCCCTCCTGATTGACAAGCCATCTGTCAATCCTCTTTCTACTTGACTCTTTCTGGCATTTAATCAGTTTGTTCTATACCTTCCTTCTTGAAATGTTTTTTTCTCCCTTGACTTCTGAAGCACCAATCTGTTCTATTTTCCTACTTAGAAAAGAAATATAAAATATATCACTATAAGAAAAAGTGTTGACTTCTCTTCCTTTGTCACCATGTGTGTGCACACATGTGTGCATGTAAACATATATGTGTTTATTCCTCAAGTTTTTCTTACTCTACATACTCACCTGGAGTGAACTTATCTACTCTCATATCAGACACTTCAACAAGCTCCTGTGACCTTATGCATCCTGAATCTGTATCTTCTTCATTTGTTTCTTGAACTCCAGAGCCATAAACCTCAATGCCCACCGGCATCTTCATCTGAATGTTCCTAGGCCCCTCAAACTCAGTCCGCCTCAAACTGAATTCATTCTCATTCCCCAGCCCAGGTTCATCTCATCCCGGCAGTGTTCTCTCATTACTCATGTCTGCATCATCTCTCCCTTCTTGCAAGTCCTTACATGTTATATAAAGTCAGTCTCAAATATATTAGCATTTAAATGTTCTTTGATTATTTTCATCTATTAATTTGGTCTCCTCAGTTAAACAATAGGTTTATTGCAGGCCAGAATCACACTATTTGCTGGTGCTATATCCTTGCAATATCTGACACTTAGCTAGACACAGAGTAAATACACAGAGCTGAACTGAATCACTCTCAAGCATTAGGTCTCTAGCAAAAGTGGAACATGCCAGGAAACCATAAATATATCTGCTGTCTAAATCCAAAGGTAACAGATGCAATTCATCTTCTTTGAGCACTACTAGTAGAAGAAACAATTTTGAAATGAAAAAACAGATAAGAACCGGAAATGTTCTGAACTAGACTTTAAAATTTGAATTACAATGATGTCTTATGAAATTATTCCACATGCATGATTCTACTTGACTTGATAAGGTATCTGTCTCCACCTCCAACTCTCTTTTTAGACCAATGAATTTTATGACAGAGGGTAAAGGACATGATTTATTTGAGCACAGTGGCTCTGTCCTTAAAGGTAGCTGTCCCTTGACTCTGAAAACTAGTCCAGAAACTGGGGTGATGCTGGTAGGCTGTCAGGGAGCAGGAGAGCCTCTTGGTCTCCTCCAGCCCCTACCCTTGCTCCCCATGGCAGGTCTCCTAAAGAGGAAACCAATGAGTTTCCATACAGTGGCTGAGGAAAGAGGTGTCCTTTCACTTTCTCATCCGAGGCTCCCTCGGACTCTCAGAGATCACACATTTAATCTCCACCAGCCTTTTCTGAATAAATATGATCATGAAATTACTTATTCTCTGTCTGTCTTCCAAAAAGAGAAGATACATGAATGAAGTCAAGTAGTTACAGAGTACTTGAAATCTTTGCTTTATGAACACTAAGCTGGAGAAGGTAAAGAAATCCTCATGGACAAAGCTACCATGGTAAGGGAGTCCAGGAAGATCTTTGTGTACAAGACAATATTTAACTCATTGAGTTTTGTATTGATCGCTTCTCTTTTGTAAGTCGAGAGTATATTGAAGCAGGTGTTATTTCTACAGGATTGCCCAACCCTGGACCCTAAAAGGCCAAGATTGCTTGTGCCAGCTTCCTCTTTCTGCCTTCTCTTCCCCTGTCAATGAGACTCTATAGTTCAGTCTCAGGCAACCCCCTTCTAAACTTCTGACAGCTAAGATTTTGGGATTTGTCATTTACACATCTCACTGTGCAATTATCCCTGCCTGCAAAGTAGACAAAAGTGAAGTTTTCCTCTGTGGAAAAAATGTTGACAGTTACCTAGCAAGCATGTATAGGGGAGAAGATATCACTTTGAGAAGAGGAAGCAATTCCTTGAAATCACATCATAAGGCAGGGCCACTGTTGCAGCCTGTTCCATTGTCTCATGGGAATGGAGAAATTACTCACATTAGTAGAGAACATTTTGGAATGATATTCATGATATTCATTGATTTTAGTCCTTCAAATTATGTGTTGGCCTCAACCCTAATTAAACAGTTGAGAAAAGAAAGACTATTAATTGTTGAGCATTCATTGTGGGCACAGGATGAAATATTTTAATCAGAAGACACAGGAATAATCTTACTTCAAGGTTAAAAGAAAAATTATCGGCACGGATAGTAAAAAATCTGCTTTAGAAAAATAAAGCAGTTCTTGTTAACAAAATCTGACATCCAGTCTTACTCTTTTATCTGTATACTGTCTTATTGGAGCTGCTCATTTGCTACCAATTCCTTAAATGACACTAGAGCAAGTGTTATAAGGGAGAAAGAATAATCAAAGTAATTTTCAACAGAGGTTGGACAGATAGATGTCTCTAATCATCATTCTTTGATCACAAATGTCATTTGTTCTTAACATAATTTTTTATTCCTGGTTTCTTCCCCTACTTAATAGCAATGAAATATTCTATCAGGTATTACAAAATTGAAATCCTCATATATAAGTAATGAGGGCTTTTCAGAGAAGGCCCAGAAAATACAAGTTTCTGAGTCACAAAAGTAATTTCTTTGGGTAAGTCCTTAGAAGTCAAAGCTTCTGTATCAACTCATTCAACACAATAGCAAGGTTGGTTTGGTGCCATCATCTTTTTTTTTTTTTTTTTGAGATGAAGTTTTGTTCTTGTTGTCCAGGCTGGAGTGCAGTGGCGCGATCACTGCAATCTCCGCCTCCCAGATTCAAGCGATTCTCCTGCCTAAACCTCATGAGTAGCTGGGGTTACAGACATCCACCACCACACCCAGCTAATTTTTTGTATTTTTAGTACAGATGGGGTTTCACAATGTTGGCCAGGCTGGTCTCAAACTCTTGTCCTCAGGCGATCTACCCTCCTCGGCCTCCCAAACTGCTGGGATTACAGGCGTGAACCACCATGCCTGGCTGTTGCCACCATCTTTTTCATATCTGACATCCCTCCTAGATCCTAAGCCTGCCTTCTTTCTTTCCTGACTCAGGATCCAGGCTACTTCTTTTTTTTTTCCTAAGAGCTCCCCAGAGAACCTACATTGCTGTTGATGACTTGGGCTTGGAAGAACTGCAGGTACATGTTGGTGCCCAGTCACCCAACGCCACACTCCTGACAACTGCTAATAGGACTCCATGACCTTCACCACTGTGAAGGCCCCTGGCACTCTCTTCTGTGATTTCAATGAGTTCAAGAATTAGAGTGCCTTTTCTGGAATCATAGAGCTTTAGCGTTTAGGCATTTTAAAAATTACATGAACACTTTAAGGATAAGAAATGCAATTTATTTACTTGTTATTTACTATGTGATTCAGAGCCTAGCACAGAGTGGGTGGGTCACTTAATAAATATTTGCTAAACTATTGACCAAATCAAGGAATATTCTCATGTTTCTCCACCATGACACACTATCTCACTGAAAACCTCCAGATCGTGAGTGGACCAGATTTCAACCACAGAAATAAACTCTCTAGATTCGCTCCAGAAATATCACTTGCATGCTCCAAAAGGTTGACTAGTTATTTTATACTGGGTTTCTTTAGAGGAACTTTGAAATGAAAGCTGCCTCTCCAATGTGCACATAGAATGAAGAGCATAGATCAAATCTTTTTTTAACTTGTGCTGATACTTTCCTGACATGTGGGTGTGAGACAGCCTGACCTCTTTCCTATTACTTTCAGAAAGGGTGCAGCAGAGGGTGGTCATTCAATTTCCAGGCTGGGATGACTTTCTCAAATTACACTGTGACCTGATCTCTCCTTTTCATGGGAGGTGCACTTTTACTTTCAGGACACTTACAGGATGTAGAATACAGAAATGATGACATCTGGTTCCAAGACTAAGAAATAGAAACCTGTATGACTTCCAAACCTTCTGGTATGGAGGATACTGAAAAATCTGAAGCTCCCCCCTACTCAGTTGCCTTTAATAGGAATTATGCTGACCAAAAGCTAGATTTAAAATGAGAAACTTAAACACACCCAGTTAGACCCACCTACACAGAGACTTAAAGTGTCCATTCCAATACAGATACTAAGGGACAACTAGATGCTAATTTAGTAAGCTATCTATCCATGACATCTGAGTTATCTAGTAAGTTTAGGTCTTTTAGCTCTGGAAAGATGTCAGAAAACAGAATGTATTATTTGAACTTTATCCATGTCCCAGGAAATAAAACCAGAGGTCTGAAACACATCTATTTAAGGCATTTATAAGATCTTTTTGTTAGAATAGAAATCAGTTCGGTGGTGATGGTTTTAGAAATCAAAAAGAGTAGAGTGCACATGTTATCCTGTTGGGTGTCTTTAGAAGGAAGGGCACTTATATAAGGAAGAGAAAAGACAGATATATCTCTGGAGAGTACAATAACACCAGAGGCTGTAGATAGAACTTTGAACTAATTGTGTCCTAGAGCTTGAAATATCACCAACATTTCTGAAAGCAAACTTTATAGATTTTTGATTTGTATTTGACTACTTGGCATGAAATGGACTGAGATTTTTCTGTTACTCTAAAAGCTAAAGAAAAAGCACATGGTTCCTATTTGCTGTTAAGGACTATTGCAGGTAATACATATTACTATTGATATTTATATATGTTTATATTCTGAATGAGGTGTAGATTCTGGTTATATCTGGCTATTCTTAACATAATATAGAATAGTCTAGATAACATTAACTCAAAAAAGAAGAAAAGCCAGGTATGCTGGCTCACACCTGTAATCCTAGCACACTGGGAGGCTGAAGCAGGTGGATCACCTGAGGTCAGAAGTTCAAGACCAACCTCACCAACATGTTGAAACCCCGTTTCTACTAAAAATACAAAAATTAGCTACTCCAGAGGCTGAGGCAGGGGAATCACTTGAATCCAGGAGGCGGAGGTTGCAGTGAGCTGAGATCATGCCACTGCACTCCTGCCTGGGCGACAGAGTGAGACTCTGTCTCAAAAAAAAGAAGAAGAAGAAAAAAACTCTTTAAAATGTTTATCACTAAATTACTACCTAAATAACAGTGTTTAACACTTAAAGAGTTGTCTCTGTCATGCATAGACATCATTTGTTTTTTGAAAAAATTCTTTCAACTCTGGAAAATATAGCATTTAACAAATGTCATCACTCCTATTTAATCATTGAATGTTGAGATTAGCCAGAATATACTATCAGTGGTAGCATAAAGATTTCTGAGTAGGCAGTGTATATATGTTTAATAATAAAATGAAAAATGCAAATGGGAAGAAAAACAACCTTCCTAAAATCAAAATGGTAAAGAAACTCCATGCAGAGATCTCACAGACCACTGGGAGATTGATTTTAGGAAATTCAGCCAGGAAAATAGCTTCATTTATTGTATTTATTGTCAAGCTTAATACTCCATGGTCTCCAGAGAATAATATGCTAATTGTACATGACTGATAAAATGAATTTGGTAATCAAAGAGCTGGAGGAAGTGAGGAGTCTGAGTGAGGAATTAGGGTGTAATGGCCACAGATAATTGAGAGCGTTCAGGAAACGTTTCTTCTGAGAGTGCAGGACTGAATATCAAGCTTGAAACTGTTGTATAAAATGAGGCAGAAGACCACAAGAAACTCAGAATGAGAATCGTCTTTCGAGACCTTTCCTGGATCACTTCTATCCCGCAGCTTCACTGAGATCCATGGGGTTCTAAACCCTGAGCAGGCCAGAACTTTGTGAGAATCCAGAAACCCCAACCTTGGGCAAGAAACGAGCCATACAAGGAAAAACTCTGGGTATTTTCATAATTTGGGGATAGAAGCATTGAGGATTACACCTCAACATTCATCTACCCATTCCTCAGGGCCCATTTAGTATTTATTATAATTGCTATTGTTGTTTTTGTTCTTAAAACTCAATCCTCACTAGAGTCTGTTTGGGTAGGTATTTTCATAACTATTACATTTCACAGATATGGAAACTAAGCCATAACAAGGTATTTAGGTATCTGTTCAAGGTCACAGAATTAGTAGATAGATTCAGGACTGAACCCAGCCAGTCTCATTCCCAATACATATTACTGGACCCACTCCACAATAACCTTTCTTGATGGCCTCAGGAAGATGCAATTACTCCTTCCCCTGAATTCTACCCATGTTTTGCACCTCTTGTACTCACCATATCATATGTTGACTTTAACTCTAATCATTACTTGTTGCATCCCCTCAACTAGATTATTAACTTGTTACAAGGTACAATCATCTCTATAATCACTTTGCATTGCCCCTAGGGCCTGTTTTAATGTCCCAGATAGTCGGTGCTCAATGGATTTTGATTACGGGACTAAATTATATGGGATGAGGGGGTTGATTTGTCCAATAATTCACACCTCTGCTCCATCTACAAAATGAAAATCCCAGCCGAAATGGGCTCTTATCTTCTACCCCGAAGAGAAGTGATAGAAAACTGATTCAGGAGCACAGTTGAGGGCATGTCCATTCCCAGCTTATCTTCTCTCTCTACTTCCCCAGCAAAATCTAATTAAATGAAGTGACATTTCTCATTTATTTAACTCAATTGCCAGGTATTCCACAATCCACAACTTCTAAGAGATCAGAGAAATGTTGGCTAAACTCAAAATTCTACTAAAGTTTTTGTAAAAATCAATGTCAGCTATAGTTTACAAATGGACATATTTTAATTTCTTATGAAATTTGGTGAAATGTGTGAGAAGGCGCTACACTAACTTACAGAAGACCCAGAATGAGGATAAGCCCAGCAGCCTGGGCTGCTCAGAGGGGAGCCAGGGTCTCCTTTAGAACCTTCTGGACTCCCTCTTACCCATCACGGTGTTTGCCTGAGAAGTCATTAGACTTTGTGCTCTGCATTCATAGTAGGAAATAAAGTGAAAGTAAGTTCCTTTCTTCACTTTCTCCCTGTAAAACCGACTTTATCCCTTCTGCTCCAAGTCAGAACCACCTGAACAGCCCCCTTTCCTTTAATGTAAGGACAGGAAAAAGAGGCCTCCATAATGTTGTTCTTTGTAGTAGGCCTAGCTGGACTCAACTGGAGGGTGGGTCAGCTTCTGGGCCACCATGCAGTAAAGAAGTAAGCGCTGGAGAAGAAAGATTTTACAGACAACCTTTTGCCAGCTGGAAAATATAAAAACACTAAAGAAACTTCAGTTAAACTTTAAGGTCATAATATTAGAGATTGTTGGAATTGATAGGAACCTTGACTACCTCGTATTCCAACTCCTCACATTTCAAATGAGGACACTAAAACTCAGTGAGGGAACTTGTTTTGTTCAAATCCACAAAGGAAAAGAAAGAGCTAACGACACATGTAATAATGTGAACAACTCTCAAAAACATTATGTTGAGCAGAAGCAGTCAGACAAAAAAGAAAGCATGCCATATTATTCCATTAAGTTCTAGAATAGACAAGACTAGGCTACAGTGATAGAAATCAGATAATGGTTAGCTGTGATGGGGGCAGGAAACTGGGCAAAAAGGAGTCCAAGAGAACCTTTGGTGGTTATGAAAATGTTCTATATCTCGATTGGGCTGATGGTTGCATTGTGTAGATGACTGTCAAAAACCCATCAAATTGTATAACTGAAATCTATGCATAGCATTGTATTCAACTGCAGCTCAATTGGTTTATTTAACAGTAACTTGTGGGGCCACATGCGGTGGCTCATGCCTATAATTCCAGCACTGTGGGAGATAGAGGCAGGAGGATCGCTTGAGACCAGGAGTTTGAGACCAGCCGAGGCCACACGGCAAAACCCTGTCTCTACTGAAAATACAAAAAGCCAGGTATGGTGATGTGCGCCTGAAGTCCCAGTTACTCCAGAGGCTGAGGTGGGAGGATCATTTAAGTCCAGGAGATGGAGGTTGCAGTGAGCTGAGATGGCACCACTGCACTCTAGCCTGGGCAACAGAGAGCAACCCTGTTTCAAAAACAACAAAGAACAGCAACAGAAAAAAAAAAAAAAAAAAAAAGAAGCTTGTGAAGTTGTTAAAGGCACTCAGGATGTGAGAGGCAGGGCTGACCCTGGGACTCTGGCCATCTGCTTCCCAGGCCAGGTCTATATGACTCCAGCCATCTCCTTCCAGTTCTTTTCTTCCTTGATGCAAATAAACTTCTCAGAACCACATTGGGTAATGGCCTTGCACCCCTGGAGATTGGTACTGGAGGACAAATCTGAAGTAGCATCATAAGAGCATGAGAGGTATTCCATGGGGTTCACAATTAAAGCTGAAACATTAAATCATCAGCTCGGAACCACTCTGGAGGCAATCATGACTCATGCAAATTTCAAGCAAGACAAAATAATGATTATAGGTCCCCCAAGAAGGAAGCAGGGAGAAAATGAATGAGCTAAACAATATTAGGTGTCATCGGTAATTCCAGAAGTGATACGAAAGAATGAACATGCTCCCCATTTAGTTCTTTTCAAGTCTGCAAAACACCTCATCTAGTCACGTACTGTAATTATAATGTATCCCTAGGTACGGCATGTATAGCAAAAGGATGCAAGTGTAACTTAAGAAAAATAGAGCTGCTAAAATTGCCTGTGTATTAGTGCTGTAGATATAGAGAGATATATACAGTCTTTTTTGGCATCTCTGAAATTCCCTTTTAAAGCTACTGCCTTTTCTATGTGAGAAGTTAGAGCCTGTTTCTTCTGAGGCCTTCCTCATAGAAGGGAAGGCTCTTAACAATAGTGGACTTCAATGTTCTACCAATTAAAGACAGGGCTAGGTAGAAAGCACCCTTTGGCCCAAAGGCTGTGACACAGTCTCATCCCTGCCGTTGTCACAGTGATGCTGATTACCCAGATAGCCCTTAGCTAGAAAGACTTAATGACACACCACAAGTCTCACTTTCAGGGAGAAGAGCTGTTTTTTACGTTCAGAATTATAAAATGGGGCAAGCAAAGAATTAGCCTTGAGTTCCAGATTTCACTCTTTATTCAGAGCTTTTCTAGCAGCTTACAAATGATTATCAGCTGAAGAGAAATAACTTTACATTCTTTGGAAAAGGATAGCTCTATTTTCAATATTTTCTTATGGCCTGTTATCTCAAAACTTTACTGGTGATACATATTTTGTATTTGTCAGAAAAAAAATGCTTTCTCATGAAAAGCACAATACTGAAGTCTCAGGTTTCTTGGTTATTGGAGTTCTTGGTTAATATCAGTAAACTACATTGAAAATTCTACAAAGAATATTAATATGTTTAGCTTTTGAGATCCATGCATGATTTACGGTTTGTCTGATCGTTTTCAAAGAGAACATCTTCTCAGGCTTTTAAGCTGCTTTTATTTTTTATTAAATATAGAAGGTTCTTTGTGGTTCACGTATCTTACAAAAGAGTCTTATTTATTACTGTGCAGCCCTCAGCTAACTCACTAGTGCGCTGAATGTGGGAAGTGAATTCCAAAATATTTAAAACAAAGATACTCCATCCCTGAAAATTAGTCTGAACATTCATTCAAGTACTTCCCAAATAACTGACTATAATGGGGAAATAAATAATATGAGGTCTTTGTCATGAGGATTCATACCAGTTGGGAAAAAACCTCAGAGAAACCAATGGATATCACATGTTAAGGCCTCTTCTCAAAGGAAGAAGCAGATTTAGAAATTAGTACTAATTTTTGGTCAGTCTGATTTATTATCTTAGACACTTATGTCTCATTTTCAACCAACTGAAGTATCAAAGTAAGTAATGACAACTTTCATATCCTTTATTTCTAGGTAACATAATGTCCTGAGGCCTGGAGTGTTCCCTAAGCTCAAATTTAAGTATATTAAGGGGGAATTGTTCATTAGTCTATGGTACATACTTACAGTGCCTTTACATTTTATTTTAATCATTTGTACTAATTGACAGACTATATCCCTTGGAAACCCTGAAAAATCTACTAATAGGCAATTGCTTTATATATTGCCAGGAGCATTTGCATTTCTAAACCTTTAATCTCATCAGATAGTTAATATTTCTCTTGCTGTTTAACAATGGAGAGAAATTTGACTGCCATTATGCTGTTTACAGCTTTTGACCAAAAAAGTAAAAGACCGTGTCTGTGTTACCACCAGCAAAGAGCAATCTGACAATTACAGTTTGATTAGTTATCATAACAGTAATAGTAATAAGGGCATATGACCTGACTCTTGTCTCTGTTAAAAATTACTTTTAGGGCCTTGGAAAAGTCATTTAACTTCTCTGAGACTCAATTTTCTAACCTATAACCTGGACATACGAACATCTGGCCAACTACAAGAATGCTGTGCATTTTAGATGTGATAATACTTTCAGAACAATTAAATTTGTTGCTGTACTCCAGAGGCTCACAAGTTACACTCCAGTTATCCATGGTGGCATCATCTCTATCATCATCATCACCATGGCAGGCATTGTAAGTAGCGGCTTAGTAAAATGTATCTAAAGGGCTGCCTAAAATGTATCACGATGTGGGTGGTTTACAGCAGAAATTCATTCTCTCCATAAGAGAAGAATTAATCACAACCCCTGGAGGCCAGAAGTGTGAAATCAAGGTGTCAGCTTCATCGCTTTCCCTCCAAGGGCTCTAGGAGTGAATTCTTCCTCGACTTTTCCAGTTCCTGGTGATTCCTTGGTTTGTGGAAACATAACTCCAATTTCTGCCTTCATCTGCACTTAGCCTTATTCTCCGTGTATCCAAATCTCCCTTTCCTTTCTCTTTTAAAGTAATCAGGCATTGGATTTAAGGCTCACTATAGATTTAGGGTGATTTCATCTGGAGAGTCTTAACTGATTACATCTACAAAGACCATATTTACATCTAAGGTCATATTCTGAGGCTCTGGGGGGAACCTGAATTTTGGAAAGACATTATTCAGCCCACTATACATACCAAGTACTAGCTCCAATAAAATGGCAAAGACTATCTGGAAACCTGTTTTGAGAACAATTTTAAAGCTAAATTTAGGATGAGCTGCAAAGAGTGCCAGGATCGCAAGCAAGGGCATGGAAAGTGGACCCATATTTGTCATGTTCTTGTCATCACTAATCACTAATCCATGAGAGAACTTAAGATTGAGAAAAGATTTGTCAGTGTACAAGGTCACTCAGTGGCAAAGTTGCAAGAGGATTAAAATCTCCTGACTCACAATTTAGTGCTCTTTACAACACACAGTTTAATAATCTTTTTTCTTATGAGCACTTCTTTAGATATTATTACTAAAAATATAAATCTGATACCTCTATAATTACTGGCACCTGAATATTTACATTTATTTAATTGGTCAGATTGCAATAGTTAAATACATTTGGCTGACTCACATTTTCAACTATGGTAGAGTAACTGTTATCACACTAACCTTCCATCTGAAAGCAAAATAAAATCTGAATATTATTAAATTTAAAGGAAAAATATTTGAAATACTTAAAAGCTTTGAAGAGTTAGTGTAGTTGATGTTGATGTATACTATTATCAGAAGGAGTATACTTTAATGAAAAAAATAATACCAGGGAAAAGAAAAACATTTCGTGATGAATAAAAGTTGATACAAAAGGCCAAATGAATGGAAATAAATTTTTAAAATTTATATTTGTAAGTATCTAATAATATACTTTGAGTATATAAAGCCAAAAAATATACAGAAAAAGGGATACATAGGCAAATCCATATTTATAGTTAAAGGTTTTCAACTACCTGTTTCTCTTGGGTAGAATATGCAGACAGAATATAAGTAAGGAGACATCAGCAAGATGACTGACTAGTGGTGCCTGGCATTTGTTCCTCCCACAAAAAAGAAACAAAATAATAAAGATTGGAGTGTCTGAAGGAGAGTGTTGAAGTACAACAAAAAATGGGCAAAATCCTTGTGGAGCACAAAAGCCCAGGATAGCAGCATAAAGAGGGAAACACGGCACCCACCTCTGTTACCCTGTCTTCTCCATCACATTTGACTCAGAGCCAAAAAGGACTTTCCCATGGAGAGAAAAGATAGGCAGAAGCGCCCTCACCAGCCCACATAATCACTGCAAACACCTGTAGTTCTTACTACAGGGGAATCCCAAAGTCCTCACAAGTCCTGAGCCCAGTTTAGGAGATGCTTAGAATTCATGTGGCTACATTATCCAAAGTAGGAGCCCACATTGCGTACTGACTGTAACCCCATCATCCAAGCTGTTGCAGCATGGCATTATTTTGAAATCAAAGTCGCTGCTGGAGTATGACGTGCTGTGGGGAGCTGATAGCCACTGTGCCTTTCTAGACTTGGGACTCTGCTGTCGTTTCACCAAGCTCACATGAGTGGCTGCAACATGACCACCCTGGCTGCTCAAAGCTGAGGCTCAGAAATGGCCACGACTCTAATTTTGCACAGCAGGGAAGTCAACCTCAGGCTGTCCAAACCAAGCAGCTCAGCAAACCTGCCCCTAGATAATCTTCCCTAGCACCATTGGCTGGAGAAACAGCCTGTCAGACATGTCCCTGAATTGCTGAGCCACTATAAGTCACACGCCCAGCCAGAGAAACAGCAGTGTGGACTCACCCCACGTAGACACACCCCTGAGAAGCCCAAGCCACCAAACCCCTATGCCCTGGGTTGGAGAAACAGCTCAAAAGCCTCATCTCAAGAGAGTCAATTCCAGAGTCAGCTAACCCACCAAGTGCATGGCTATGTCCCCAGACTGAGAACCAGTTCAGTAAGCTCACCTTCAGCAAAGCCACACCACTGCCACAACAAACTCCTACAGCTGAGGTCACTGAGGCATTTATATCACTAATGTGAATTACAGCTGGAGAAACTATACAAAAACTATACTATTGTGTTTACCTAGAATCAAAGTCAGTACACTCTACTCTACTGAGACCCTGAGATCCATCTACAGGAAAAAGTTTTTTCTATGAAAGCTGTTCCATAAAATTGGAAGAGGTGACTATTCTACTGAATGCACAGTTATCAATGTAGAGACATAAAAAACATGAAAAGTGAAGGAAACATGACACCTCTGAAGAAGAATAATAATTTCCTAGTAATAGAGCCATAAAAAAGGAAATTACAAAATGCCAGAAAAGGAATTCAAAATAAAAATCTTAAGGAAATTCAGTGAGATACAAGAGAATCAGATAGACAATTCAAGAAAATTGGAAAAACAATTCATGATCAGAATGAGAAATTCAACAAAAATTTAGATCCTCAAAAAAGATAACCAAAAAAAATCTTGGCAATGACGAATTCAATGAATGAAATAAAAAGTACAATCAAGAATGTAAAAAAACAGACTAGTTCAAGCAGAAGAAATAATTTCTAAGCTTGAAGCAGGCCTTTTGAAATAACTCAGGCAGACAAAATAGAAAAATAATAAAGAATAAAAAAGCCTAAAAATGTATGGGAACTCCACCTATATAAAAGAAACAAGTTTTAGTGTTCTACAAAAATGTATTGCATATTTTCAAATAGCTAGAAGAGAGGATTGTAAATGTTCCCAACATAAAGAAATGATAAATGTTTGAGATGATGAATTTGCTAATTATAAATACATATCAAAATATCACACTAGGTCCCAAAAATATGTATAATTATGTATCAATTATAAATAATAATACATTTTAATTATTATTTAATTTAGTAATTAATTTTAACAACGAAATTATTAAATAGTAAAATTTATTATCGTATCCCAAAATAACAAATTCTTAGGACTAAATCTAAATAAAGATGTTTAAGACCTCTACAAAACATTATTGAAAGAATTAGAGAAGATATAAACAAATGCTGGTATACACCATAATTGTGGATTAGAAAACTTAGTATTTTCAAGGAATTTTTGAGGAAGTTGACAAGCTGATTCTAAAAATTATAGGGAAACACAAAGAGGAAAGAACAGTGAAGACAGTCTTGAATAAGAAGATACAATTAGAAGATTTACTCTATCAGATATCAAGACACTATAAAACTATAGGAAATAAGTAATGGGACATTAGCATAAAAAGAAATGTAACACTGAGACAGAATATACAGACAGACACACATGTACACATATATGTAAATCACTTGATTTACAAAAAAGCTCTGTGATGGTCTTTTCAGTAAATAGTATTGGATTAATTAGTATCTGTATTAAAAAAATCATGAAACTTGATCTCTCCTTCACACTATGCATAAAATTAACACTAGGCAGATCAAAGACCTATATTTGTAAGGAAAAACAACATGATATCATAGGAGATTATCTTTAGGACCTCAGGATAAGCATAGAATTCTTAAATAGCACTCAAAAACCTTTAAGCATAAAAAAAGACTGATAAATTAGACTTCCTTAAAAATTAGACACTTCTACAATTAGTAAGAAAACAATTCGATTTTTATAAACAGACAAAAGAATTGAACATTTATCATTTATTCTCTCTCTTGCTTTCAATCTCTCTCTCTCTCACAAGCATGCCCACACATGATATACAAATTAAGTCTGAGGGCAGATAAAACAGGTATATGAAACAGGACAGTATAATTATTTTCTTCACCTTTCTTTAATTTTACACTTCATAAAGAGAGCAGCTTTGTGCTTTTGAGTTAGGAATGAATAACATCTTATTGATAGGAAAGAAGGCAGCACTGTAAGAGATGTTCCATTCTGAAGTCTTGCCTATTTAAATCACTTCAAGGAAGTGGTAACCTCTTTTCAAAATTCACATGCTACTCTCTGTTGGCTCTCGTTCCAAGCCTAAGTTCATGGTAACTGAGTGACATAGAGTAAGTAGAGACATAAGTCAGACACCACTGTGATCAGTGCTGGCTGTGCCATCTGCTGTCAGGGTGATAGTGGGCAAGTCACTTAACCTCTCTGAGCATTAGTTTTCTCATGTAAGATATCGGGTCAATAATATTAATGTTTATCTCAAGGGTAGTTAAGGGAATTAAATGAGAAAATAGACGTGAAAATACCTAGCCCCGATTCTAGCCCATGAAGTTATATATGTACAGAACAGAGAAGAGAGACATTTTTCTGAATCTGGAAGTATTATCTATATTAGTTATTTACATAATTCATACCATGTAAAGTCATCATTGTTTATCTTTTTCTATGTATTGAGCGATGAATACATGCTCCCAAAAAGTTATCTTTTTTGTTGCAGGTATTCGTGTGTCTGTCTGCATATCAGATATAAGTTAATTCAAACATATATGGTGCCTGTAGCAAAATGTTACTTAGAGAAATGATGAAAACAGCTTGGGGGGATGAGCAGTATCCAATAATCAATATAAGAACTTCAGTATTCCATAACAAATCAAGGAAACTCTTCTTTTTGAAGAATTATCCTGATAAGAGTCCTCCGGGTGGACCAGAGTAATGCAAGCCATGGAATTGGCTTTGACTCACAAGGCAGAATATTGAGAAAACTGAGAGCCAGTAACTAACTCTGGGTTTAAATTTTCTCACCTGAGCCAGACGCGCTGTGATGTACGTCTTTACAATATCTTTGTGAAACAATTTCTTTGCTTGTAATGCTCCATTTCATTTTCCTGCTTAGGAAATTGTTACTCATCTTTTGAAATCACATATTCATTTAATCAAACAAGTGTATAAAGACCCTAAAATATATCTGGTGCTGTGCTAGGATACAAGGATACTGCGTTGAGCAAAATCAGACCATAACCTCATCCTCATGCACCCAGCCTCTGCACTAGTGTCCTCTAAAGCTTGCCCTGGATTACTCCCTCCCCCATGCTTAAAGCTCCGGGTGCACACGTGGCATAAGAGAACAATCTATGGGTTTACACAGCTGTTTCCTCAGCCTGGCAGGGGGAAGAGGAAGGACTCAATGTATTCATTTTTTTTTTTTTTTTTTTTTTTTTATACGAAGTCTTGCTCTGTCGCCCAGGCTGGAGTGCAGGGGCCCGATCTTGGTTCACTGCAATCTCCGCCTCCTGGGTTCAAGAGATTCTCCTGCCTCAGCCTCCTGAGTAGCTGAGACTACAGGCACATGCCACCACACCCGGCTCATTTTTTGTATTTTTAGTAGAGACGGGGTTTCACCGTGTTGGCCAGGATGGTCTCTATCTCCTGATCTCCTGATCCGCCCACCTCGGCCTCCCAAAATGCTGGGGTTACAGGAGTGAGCCACTGTGCCCAGCCTATTCATCTTTTCTTCCCCAGTGCACAGCTTGGAGTATGACACATAGTGGGCTCTCGATAAATGTTTGTTAAATTAACATTCATAATTCATGAGGTGTTGACACAGTCCAATCTGTTAAATGATCCTCCTAATGAATATTAGAGAAATGAAAACGATTATGCTCAGGAAAATTACATCTTTTTGAGACATTCTTAGCTTTTTTCATATTTTATTAGCGTTTTATTAACAGTCGTAACAGCTGGTTTAAAAATGTCCAGTGGTTTTTAAAGAGCTGCATAGTATAAATAGAGGTGAAATGGTGCCTGGTGAGCCTTTCTTAGCTTAAAATTATGAGAATCTTTGAAAAAATGAAATAAGTTTCCATTCACTTGGAAATAGTTATGTATATAAATGACTTAATATCCTGGGGGATTTGTTATGCTTCTATAATAATCAACAATATTCATCCAGAAAGGGAAAGTGGTAGAAGACATTCATAGAATTTGTCACCAAAGTTTGGTACATCCTACAAATAAGAAGAATATTATTGATTTTAAAACACTTAGCATAGATTTTAATATGTCCTAATCTCATAAAAGTATGCTAAACTGTCCTTGAAAAAATGAAAAAAGGAGAAGATTCTTATTACTCATGCCAAATAAAGGGAAGAAGCCATTCTTCAAGTAAGCATAAATATCATGTGAACTTTGAAGCAAAAGAGATATAATTTCCACTCTACTTATTTAGAAATAAATGAAATGTTGAGCCTTTAGTCATCTTACTAAAAATTACATCGAAGAAACTGAAGAGTGAAAGCACAAAAGTACCTACTTGGTCTGGTGTTTAGATCCTTTCAGATGGGCATGATACTGTTCTATTGAGTTTAGGGAGACACTGCAGATGGTACATCTGTAATTGCGCCTCAGACCTGTGGACAACAGACAGACCTGGTTAGCTGCATCCAGTCGTCAACCACCTGAATGAATCCTAGCATCTCCAGAAGTTCAGGGACAGAGTATCTGAGAGCCTGGTCTGTCCCACCAACACTTCAATCCCTTCCTTGCAGAACACAGCCAACAGGTCTCTTAGCAGAGGACTAATTATGAATATGTTAGAAGCAGCTTATTTCATTTCTGGATGGCTTAAATTATTATAGCGTCCTTCTTTGAATTGAGTTAAGGTGTTTCTGGACATTTTATACTCAAACAAAGATGTATTCTATTTTTCTCCAAAGCGTATAGACATAATAGCTCTCATCTCTGCAGTGAAAATTGAGACTCCAGAGAAAAACTCTATCCTAATTCCTTTCCACTCTACTCCAATGACAGTATTAAAAATTTAACTTTAGGCATCATTCATTTAGGTGTTTCTTCTAGGATTATTTTATAAAATGCAAATGCCAGGAGGAGAATAATACATCAATCTGACTCATGTGGAGTCTTACTTTCCACCAGAATTTAGAAGACAATCTATTCATTCACTTTTTCATTCATTTAATGAATTCACTAATACAGTATCAACTTTGGGCCAGGTACTAGAGATTCCAATATGGATAAGATGCTCTTTGCTTTCAGAAGTTTAGTAAAAATCTTGACTAATCTAGAGCCAATTTATGTTAGAAAGCAGCTTTAACCAAATAGCTTTAAATGTTTGCCACAGAGCTGAGACTCATAATGAAACAGATTCCTTCAGCTAGTATGTCCCTTCAGAATAGAGAGAAAAGTAAAGTCGGTCATAATCTGAAACTTTGGATTTTAATTCTGACTCCAGTCATTTCTAGTTTTGTGATCTAGAGGAAGTTACGAAACTTCTTTCTAGCCTGTTTCTTCACCTACAAGACGAAGACAAGACGGATCACATCACTAGGTGTTGTAAGAACTAGGTGAAAAAGATATGAAAATGGCCGGTAATCCTAATGATTTGGGAGGCCTAGGCAGGAGGATAGCTTGAAGCCAGGAGTTCAAGACCAACCTGGGCCACATAGCAATATCTGGTCTCAAAAAAATTTTTGAAAGTCAGGCATGGTGGCACACACCTGTAGTCCTAGCTACTCAGGAGGCTGAGAGCCCAGTTCAAGATTACAGTGAGCTATGATAGTGCTACTGCCTGCCTGGATGACAGCCTGGATGACAGAGTGAAACCCTGTCTCCAAAAAAAAGAGACATATATATAAAACAATGTTTAGCAAATGAGTACAAAATTCTGTTCTAGCATTGTAAATGCCAGGACTGAAAGCTGTAACATTTGTTTTTATCAATGCATAGTATTTAATTTCTAAGAGACAAAGTTATTCCTCTTTTCCTGAATAGAAAATAATGGGACAGCTTTGCAACTTGCCACCTGGATAACTTTATGCAAATTATTTGACCCTTCTGGACTTCTGTTTTCTTACAGTATTGTGGGGAGGGCTGAGTGAGATGTGGCATGTATGTGAGAGTGCCCAGCACATAACAAGAGATCAACATGGGCTCGCTAATTTTACTATTTTGAAGAGATGTTAAAATGGAAACACTTTCTATTTGAGTGTCCCAGTCGAAGCCCTACTGGGAAGTCCTAGACACAGATGATAACTATATCCACATTACCAAAATGAGGTAAGAGAGTATCAGTGCAGACCATCCAGGGGAAGTAGTCACGAACCTGTGCTGACCACTCGCCACCAGTATAAAGAAGAGACTGAAGAAGAAAGAAAGAAATGGGTAGAGACTTTCTTAAGAGAGAGCTATATTGTACCGTGAGTTCCATGTGGGACCATGGAGTTCTCCCTCACCGTAAGCCTGTGGAGAAGGGATTGCACAGAACTACCTAGAGGGTTTGAGGAGTACCTTCTTGTTACTTGGGACGTGGTAGGTTGAACTCTGACATCACCTGCAAGATCCGAAGGGCTAGAGACTGTGGTTTGTTATCTTCTCTGGTGGCAAAGTATAAAAAGTGACAGAGTTGGGCATGACCTGCGTTCTCAAAGCTTGTCAGAAGAAAAGATATGTGAAAGCTTCCCACAGACTATATGTACCCTGTATGAAAGAAGCTGATTTAATGACTTCTTAGATACTGCCCGAAAGGGCTGCCTGAATTTTAGGGCAATGAGACTTCAGCAGAAAGGTGCTGGAAGTGTTCGCCTGGTTATCTAGGTGCTTAAAGTGATCCCAGAGGAGCTACTTAGCCCGTATTAAGTAATGACGATTCCCTGAAAAAGCCATGAAATTGTAAACCAAAAGGTATCTGAGACAGGTCTCAATCAATTTCAATTTAGATAATTTATTTTGCCAAGGTTAAGGACGCATCTCTGACACAGCCTCAGGAGGTCCTGAGGACATGTGCCCAAAGTGGTCAGGGTACAGCTTGCTCCTATACATTTTAGGGAGCCACGAGACATCAATCAATATGTGTAAGAGGTACCTTGTTTGGTTAGGTAAGGTGGGACAACTTGAGGCTGGGGCTTCCAGGTCATGAGTAGAAAATAGACAAAAGGTTGCATTCTTTTGAGTCCTTAATCAGCCTCCCACTAAATACAGAATTTAGTCTGGCTCAGTGAATGTGCATTTTTATATCAACAATAGGGTAGAAGAAACAATCACATATGCATTTGTCTCAGGTGAGCCTCAGATGGATGACTTTGAATTCTGTTTGCCCTTTGTCCACAAGGAATTTCCTTGTGGGAAAATTGTGAGGGAGGTATGTAGCTTTTGAAATTTGTAGCTATCATATTTAGAAAGAAAATGGGAGGCAGGTTTCCCAGCTTGACATTTCCCATGGCTTAGTGATTTTGGGGTCCTGAGTTTATTTTCCTTTCACAAAAGCATCCTGAGGAGAATCAACTCGTACTTCCTGCCCAGTCAAGCAGTATCCATGCTAGCTTTGCACAGAATCTACCAAGTAAACTTCCATTTCCCTTGCTAGCCTTCCACCTGCATCCATCAGCCCTGGAGGAACCAGGGCAACATACTGAGGTAAAAGAAGAAAAGCAAAAGCTTCAGGCAGAACAAAGGGAGAAGCCTCCCGCACTCTCTTTTCCCGTGTTAAGTAGACAGCCCCAAGCAGGACTGAGCTGGAAGAGGGTACAACTAACTTGTAATACATTTTGGAAATATTTAAAAATTACTGCTCTACCATGGATATATTAATTAAGGAAATACAGAATTTATGTATTTTAAAGTAAGCAAAGGACTCTTTACTACTTAAAAATAAGTGAAAATTCATGAAACTTGCCCTAGTTTCTATCTAAAAGTTTGGAAAAAATAACCCCACAGAGACTATTTGGATGAGCAAATGGAGGACAGAAATAAAGGTTTGTTTGTTTGTTTGTTTGTTTGTTTGTTTGTTTTGACATGGAGTCTAGCTCTGTCATCCAGGCTGGACCGCAGCGACACGACCTCAGCTCACTACAATCTCCACCTGCCGAGTTCAAGCAATTCTCCTGCCTCAGCCTCTCCAAGAAGCTGGGGTTACAGGCAAGCGCTACCGCATCCAGCTAATAATTTTATATTTTCAGTAGAGATGGAGTTTCACCATGTTGGCCAGGCTGGTCTCGAACGCCTGATCTCAAGTGATCCACCTGCCTTGGCCTCCCAAAGTGCTGGGATTACAGGCGTGAGCTGCCGTGCCAGGCCTAAAGTTCCTTTCTGATTGCATCAAATCCAATGAGTCCTGCTCACTGAATGTCACTGTCCTTAGAACTGCCCGTGTTTACAATCTGAACAAAGAGTAGAGTTTCCTGGAGGTGTTCACATTCCTATGGCCCAGTGAGCATTTCAGAGAGACCTATTTGAAATGTATGTAGTAAGCTGGGTGGGTTGGCATGAGAGCTAGCTTTGTTTTTTTTTTTGGTTTCAATCACATAATCAGGTACTGACTTACCTAATTGTTCAATTAAGGGTCCATTTAATTATGAGGAAAGAACAGTGAAACCACAAGTATCTGGGATCTTCTTAGGAAGCAACCTAAGAGACTGACAACTGTTCAGGTACAAACTGCCAGTTCAGAGATAAAACAGACAAATGTTGAAACCTATTTTCTCAAATAGTGACTCTCAAACTTCAGAGGGTGGATGCATCCTCCAGAGATCATGATAAAATCCAGATTCCCAGGCACAACTTCTGGAGATTCTGATACTCTAAGCTCTGGTTTGGGGCTTGGAAATGTACAAGAAGTTTCATATCATAACCCCCAGTCTCACCATACACCTGCACTTTACTAAGAATTCTCCCATAAAAATCATACAGCTTTTGGGAACTTAAATTTGTCAGAATAATACTAGACCTTAAAAAAAAAAAGCTATTCCATAAAAAAAGTGCTATAGCTATACTGCCTTTCCATTTCACAGGTATTCATGATTCAGAAAGATTACTATGGTCTCCACACCCAGAGGCTGTAAGTTATTACTACCAGTGTGTGAGTTTTTAAATGCTTATCCAGGGCTGACCCATTCCCCTCTTCTATGCATGGAATCAGAATACTAACACCAGCTTCAGGGTTTATTCCTTCCAGAGTTCTCCATTAATCTTGTCATAATAAATACGAACTACTATTTATATGGGTCCTCTTCAGGCTACAGGCTAATCAAAGGTCTCACCATAACAAATAGAGGTTCAATGTGCAATAGGCATAAATATTTACGTTTAAAAATGGGCATTTTTAAGAACTCCAACAAATCTAAAAAATATTCTGATCTGTCGCTTTCCATAACAGTTCTCATGCTCTGCAGCCAGAGGCATCGGCAGGAAATATTTGGCACTTTATTGCCATGCAAACTACAGGGATTATAAATTGGAAACGCAGCGCATATAAACAAGAACAAAGACAGAGAAGGGGCAGAGGAGTCCTCCCCCACACATGACACAGTGTCCTTGGTGGGAACTGTGCTTTATATAATGCACAGTTGAAATTCTAATTACTTTGGAATTATATGAGCCTTCTTTGCTTTAGAGAACTAGAACATCTTATTAAACCAAAAATATGCTAACTTCCTTATTCAATTCATTTACAGCACACCACCATATTAAGAGTATCCTAAAATTTCTGCAGATCTAAAGGCTATTTCTGCAGGTTTGCCTAATATGTGTTAGAAAAATATAGTTCCTACCTGCAAGGACCTGTCAGACAATCTAGTTGGAGACAGAAAACAGATATAGAAGTAGCAACACACCAAGGTAGACCATTCAAAGTATTACAATGAGGATGAAGTGAAATGTTACAGGCGCTAGAGGATGAGAGGAGATTGTTTCTAACTCAGAGGATCTGGAAAAGCTCCTTGATGATGCATCACTTTTGTATTTATATTTCCTAGCACAATGTTTGTAAAACATATGGTCCTGGAGACTTTAGCAGTATGTGGCTACTCAATATGTCTTTTCAAGTCTAGCAAAGCTACAAGTCCCTATGACTTCAATTGTACCCATTCTACATTAGAGAAATATCATTGAGCCTTTATTGTGGTGTGAGGTATTTTGCTGAATGCTATGAATATAGGAGAGAATAAGACAGGGTACATTTTTTTATGGAGCTAATCAGGGAAAAAGACAAGAAACAAAAAAATTTTTAATTTGTTTACAATTTATAATTAAAGATTGTTAAAGTGTTGCACAGGATGTAAGCAGGATAATGAAGGAGAAAGTAAGCGGGAAGAAGAGTGATTTTGGATAGTATGGTCAACAGAGTTCTCGGAGAAGTGTGAAATGGAACCGGATAATGTTGATTAGCCTGAGATGGGAAGAGGAAGGTAAAGAGCTGTCCAGGGGCAGCAAACAGCAAGCATAGAGGCCCAGAGTGGAAATGGGCCTGAACTGCTCAAGGAACCAAAGTGATTTAAAAACAAAAACAAAAACAAACAAACAAAAAAAAACAGAAAACATCTGTCTACTCAGAATTCTATTTCCAGCAAAAATACTCTTCAAAATTGAAGGTAGGCCAAGAATATTCTCAATGAACAAAAAAATGAAATGAATAGTTAGCCAGCAAACCAGTACTACAGAAATGCCATATAGAGGTCTTCTGGTGGAGGGGAAATGATACCAGACTTAGACTCAGACCTATGGGGAAAAAAAGAGAAAAATCTCAGAAATTATTCATATGTGGGTATCTACCTTTTAAAATTCCTCTTGATTTATCTGAAGGAAGCAAACAATTTAAGCAAAAATTAAAACACTGTATTGTGTATTATGCTGTTTATAATGTATGGACATGTAAAATATATGACAACAGTAGCTCAAGAATAGGTCAGAGTAGAACAATATTGTTGAAAGACTGTTATATTTTATATGAAATGGAGCAGTGATAATTTAAGGCTATATATTGTAATCTCTTAGAACACCAAATAAACAAATACAAAGAAAGAAAGCTAAAAAATATAGAGAAAATAAAATAGATTAATAAAAAGTATTTGATTAAGCCAAAATAAGGCAGAAAAGAAGGAATAGCGAAACAGAAAATGGAAGAAACAAATAGAAAACAAATAGCAAAATTATAGAGCTAAAGTCAACTGTATTAATAATTACATTACATATAAATGAATTAAATAGTCAAAAGGCCAAAACTATCAGACTAGATAAAAAGCAAGATCAAATATACACTGAATTCAAAGGATGCACTTTGAACACTTACAGGTTGAAAGTAAAAGGACAGAAAAAGACATCCTATGAAAATAAGTTTAAGAAAGTAGAAGTGTCTATATTAATATCAGATAAAATAGATACCATGACAAGACCTTTTACCAGAGATTAAGAAAACATTTTATAATGTTAAAGGAAGAAATTCATCAGGAGAACCTAATAGTTTTAAATACAACTTAGCCAATAACAAAGCTTAAGAACACCTTCCAACACGCATCAATAATAACATTGATTATAGATTTAAATGTGAAAACCAAAACTATAAAAACAGGAAATATCTTCTAGAAAAACATAAAATAATATCTTCATGAAATTACAACAGGCGCAGATTTCTTAGGAAACAAAATGTATTCACCATTACAAAGTGATAAATTAGATTTTATAAAGAGCAAAAGCTTCTTCCTATAAAAGACATCCTTAGGAAAACAAAAAGATAAGACAGTGCCTGGAGAAAAATATTTGTAATACGTGTATCTGATACAGGACTTGTATCCAAAATATATAATTAACTCCTACAACTCATTAATAAAAAGACGATCTAATTTGTTAAAGGGCAAAATAATTTATTATGTATGTCGTAAAAGAAGACATAAAAATGACCAATAAGCACATGAAAAGGTGCTCAACATCATTTGTCATCAGGGAAATGCAAATTAAAAGAACAATTAAATACTATTGCATACCCACTATGAATGCTAACATCAAATTAAAACAATATCAAATGTAAGTGACCATATGGAACAACAAGAATTTGACACATTCCTGAGGGGATTGCGGAATGGAACAAATAATTCGGAAAACAGATTGATAGTACTTAATAAAGTTAAACATATATCTACCTTATGACAAGAAATGTCTAGCAGTAGAAATTCTACTCCTAGATATTTACCTAAAAGGAGCAAATACTTAGTATTAAGAAAAGATTTTTACAAGAATGTTTCTAGCAACTTTATTCACAATAGCCAAAACCTCAAAACAACCCCAATGCCCATCAACACAAGAATTGATAAACAAGATATGATGTATTCATGCAATGAAATAACACCCGGAAATTTTTAAAAAATCTATTAATTAATGCAACAACATAACCAAATCTCAGAAACATAATGTGTAGATATAGAAGTCAGACACAAAAAAGCACATACTGTATGATGCCATTCATAGAAAGCTCAAGAACAGCAAAGCGCTTCTGTATTAATAGATTTCCGAATCATGTTGCCTAAAAAGTGGTAGAAATTGACTGGAATCGGATAAAAGGGAATTTTTTAGAGTAATTAAAATGTTCTTGATCTTGATTTGGGATGGTAGTTACAGAGTATATTCATTTACCAAAATCTGTCATATTGTATACTCAAGATCTGCACATCACACTTTATTTTTATTTTTTAAATGTTAGATGGATGTAGTTTTACACACAAACCTCTGCAAACGGGTAGCTTCAGTTTAGTCAGTTTCTGTCCTCATTAACTCCCTACAATTTTTATTGTTTTCCGTTATTGGAAAGTAATCTTTATATTCATAATGATGCTTTGATAACCTCGCAACACTCAAAGAAATATTTACATATGTTCTGCATTATAATCTTCACTAAAGTGGTAACTATTTTGAAAGATGATTAATAATATAAAGGTAGAAACAATAAGGTCTTTGTTTGTTAGTAATTTCCTTCTCTTCCACTTCTGATACATCCATTAATCAAACTGTCTTGTACATGGATTTGTCATCTTTGAGCAGAAAGAAAATAGCTAATACTGATATATGCCATATATAAGCACTGATGTGCTTACTTTACCCATTTTCCCATTTACTCATTTACTCTTTGCAACACTCTAGGGGTAGATACTATTGTTATACTGATTTAACAGATGAGGAAACTGAAGTATGGAGACTTGCTCAAAACCATCTAGCTAGTGGGAGACAGAGTCGGGTTTTGAACCCACACATTCTGGTTCAAGAGTCTATACTCCTCCACTATGAATATTGCCTCCTATGACAGGGACTAGAAATAGAATCAAGGAAGTATGAAAAGCTCTTTCAATATCATCTGGTCTAATATTCTCGTATCTGCCCACTTGACAAGTCAGAATCATGTAAGAGTTGTTAAAAACACAAATTCCAGCCTTATCCTAGATGATTATTATTCAGTAAATGTGGATTGGAACCTAGAAATCTATATATTTTTAAAGCTTCAAGGTTTGAAGAAACAATTGGTCCCTCCAAACTCCATAGGGTTTGTAGGAATTTGTTAAATCGTTGACAAGCAGAATTGATTTTTGTACCTGCCCTAATACCATTGGTGACATGAAACATCTTACACTTAGAGGCCTTCCTTCTTCCTTCTTCCTTTCCCTTTCCCTTTCCTTTTCCCCTTCCCTTCCCTTCCCTTCCCCTCTCCTTCCTCCCTTCCTTTCTTTTCTTTCTTTCTTTCTTTCTTTCTTTCTTTCTTTCTTTCTTTCTTTCTTTCTTTCTTTCTCTCCCTCTTTCTTTCT
>NW_012108964.1:881037-892473 GCF_000951045.1 Mandrillus leucophaeus | reverse complement strand
TCCTTCCTTCCTTCCTTCCTTCCTTCCTTCCTTCCTTCCTTCCTTCCTTCTGTCCTTTTTAGATGAGGACTTGCTCTGCACCCAGGCTAGAATACAGTGGCATGATTGTAGTTCACTGCAGCCTCGAACTCCAGGGCTGAAGCATTCCTCCTGCCTCAGCCTCCTTAGTATTCTGCTGGGACCACAGGCATGCACAACCACACCTTGCTAATTTTTTTTATTTTTTATTTTTGTTGAAACAGAGTGTTGCTATGTTGTCCAGGCAGGTCTCAAACTCCTGCGCTCAAGCAATCCTTCCACCTTAGCCTCCCAAAGTGCTGGGATTACAGATGTGAGTCACCATATCTGGCCTAAACACTTTCTTAAATACAGCTGAATTCTTTCCACTGGCCTAAATTCTGCATTGTGTGGGTCCCTAGCATAAGTGTATTCTCATCTCTTTAAATACATCAAATACTTGAGACTTATTGTCTCCCCTAAGGTTTTGTTTACCAGGCTGAAAGTCAAGCGGCTGTTTTACAGTTTTCTTATTGGAATATGCATTCAAGCTTCCTGCATCATCTCCATGCCATTTTAGATGGCATGTCCTGTTTGTTGATAATTTTCTTAAACTACAACTCTCAAACTGAGGGCCAAGTCCCTACCGTGGTCTCATCCGTGCAAAGTAGAGAAGGACAGTCACAGATCTTGTGCACTATTACTTCTATCAATACCTTTAAAGCTTTCAGTATAAGTGTGTGTGTGTGTGTATGTGTGTGTGAGCCTTGAGACATGAATCGATATTCATATTGAACCTGCTATCAACCAATTCCCTTAAGGCTTTTCCACACACGTTTCTGCTAAGTCACATCTTTATTTTCTCTGTCTTTCTGCTTGATTACTTAGATATTAATGTTTGTCCCCAGTAGGTTTCATCTCAATGAGTTATATAATTCAGCTCATGTGTCAATTATGATTGGTTAGTAGTAACTGTCTAGAGTGCTCTGAAAACACTATGAGCCTTCACCCCAGCTGAGAGGGAGAGGTTTCCATCATCTATTAGCCTCATCTGTTTGTGGTGAGGGGTGGGGTGCTAGTGGCTTACTCTTCATGTCTGTGTCTTTCAAGTTCCAGCCCATCAACATATAACATAGAAAATTCAGGGCAAGGAAGGTGCTGGTGGACCAGGGAGTCGTTAACACATAGGTGGCATCCAAAACCACAGGGATGGTCAGATCATGTATGAAGGTGGTGTAGGTAAAGAGAAGGAAGTTCCAGAGTGTGAAAGAGCGATTAGTACAGTGACACTTGGTGTGGAATCATTGCTGATCTGCTGTCTCACCTTCATGCATGGGGCAAGGCCAAGCCCACGGGCACCTCCAGCTCCCACTGCATCTCCACCCTCAAGGTTGCTGAATCCTGGGCCAGATGTGTGTGCAGGAACCAGGTGCAAGGACCCAATCTATCCTGCAGGTCGGTCACCCATGTGACTGAGGCTGGGGGCACTAAGACACAGACACAGCCTCAAGTTTGTCCTCATGGGCTCCAGTTTTCCCCTCGCCACCCCAGTACCATTTCTGATTGCTCCTTCCTACCTCACCTCCATTATTCTTCTAGCAGGCCCAACGAAAGATGCAGAAAAAACAGCCTTACAAAGACTACCTCACCAGGTCCCATAATTGAATGAGATCTAATCCTTATCATAAAGGTCTTATTCTCTATCAGTTGTAGTGGTTTATTCTTCTCATCAAACCCTGATATAGAATTTGGTGGTATCAAGGAAGCCAAGAGAAGAAAGCTTTCCTAAAAGGATGAAAGGGTTGTTATTATCACAGTTAATCCTCAAAACCACCTTATGAATATTATGAGCTCTTTTTAAAGATGAGAAAACCATGGTTCAAAGATCTTAAAGTCAGAATGAGTAAGCAGAAAAGCCAGATCTGAATCTATTTATTTCCTATTTCAAAATTAATTACCTTAATTACTAGACTAGGTCTTTTATGGAAAAAAAAAAAGTGAGGGAGGGAAAATAGAAGAATCCTGGTTTTGTTTGTTTGTTTTTCGCTTTTTTGTTTTTTTAAAACACCTAATTTTGAAACTGTTATGTGAAATAGATGAAGCACGGCTGCTCTAGTTGAAATGCAGGATAGGGGTATGGAACACCAGTTAGTTTCCCATCAAATTTTAAGCACAGCACTTAGGGTGCCCCAAGTAAGGAACCTCAGGGATATCCCCATTGGGAAACCATAACAGTTTGCCATGCCACTCCTATAAGGATAATATGAGGAATGGGGGGACATCCCATCTTACACTTATACAGTGAAAACAGCTCTTCCCTGTGAGTTCAATCTAAGAAAACTCACCAATATCAGGGTTTGACACAGCCCTAGTTTAAGAGCCTGTATTACTCTATTACTGCATACTACAGTCATTCCAAAGTACAGAATGTTTAAATGTTTAGCCTTCTGAATTCATCTCACTGCCTGCAGGCATAGACTGCAGGGTACCAAACAGTCAATTAAACAAAGAACACACAATTTCTAAAACAATTCTTTCTCTATTTAAATAGTATATATGCAAAGCTTTGAAATTTTAATCGGGAAGCAAATGGCCTTGCATCTTTGAAAGCTGTTTCCAAACAAACGAAATCTAAACCTAGGGAATAAATGTATTTTCAGTCATTAAAAGACAATTTTAGCCATGTTGGGTGCCTGACCCAAGACAGGGCTGGAAAATTGTCACCCTACTGTGAAGATTCAGATGGGACACAGTAGATCATTCTAAATATTTAAAGAGCTTCTTTATCAGAAGATGGTTTAGATGTATTCTATATGGCAGAGGGAAGATGATAGATTTTAACATTTGAGCAAATCATCTTCAGACAACCTCGATTTTGGTCTTGGAGATAGTCACTATGGCAAATTGGAAGAAACCTAAGGAATTAAGCTGTTTTTTTGTTTTGTTTTTTTGTGCTCTGCATTGAACATTAAGGAAACAGAAATAAATAGACCTACTCGGAAGTAATCTATTACTTTGAAGTGTACTGAAAGTGACTTTTAACCATATATTAAATAACAATACATGGTGGAAATATCTTTTTGTTGGTCTGGGTTTTGATGTGATGCAAATGAAAATTTATAGATTTGAAATGTGCTTTTTCTTTCCTTCCCAGGCCAGTGCCATAGATCTCATTGGATATAGGGAAGCACTAATACAGCAGGGCAATTTTTTATGTAAAGTGTTTTCATAAAATTCATTTTTTCTAGAACACAATTGTTAATTCAGCTTCCTTTATGCGTGAAGTGGATTGGGCTTCTAACATAGAGTTGTGGATTATGGTATCAAGATACACAGTGGGTTGGATTAAAGTTGTTTGTTACTATCTGGGGTGGTAGAAAGCCGTATGTATGCAGGGCACAATGAACAAGTCTAGAGGCACGCTTCTTCCCTTCCCTTTGCCTTGCAGTGGCGTCTCTTCCAGGCTAGTTCTCGTTTCTTCCCAAGTGTTGGGGATTGTTGGCCTCTATGATTTCCCTGAGTAAGCATCAATAGTGATAGGTCACAGCTGTCAAAGGATTGTGATATTTGCCATTTAGCTACATCAGCTTAAAGTCCTAATATATCTTCACCAACCTCAACTTCAGAGCTTTACCTTTCACCTGGCCAATAAAAGGGCCCAGGGAAGTGGAGGCAGCATTGGTGGTGAATTTCCAGACTCAACTAGGACTCGACATTGAATCCTAACAAAGGATGCTAATTGTCAATATCTCCTGTTAATCTGGTTTATTAAAACCAGATTACACTCTTACTCTCTTACCCTCTCTGCAATTCACATACAAGTCAGCTGTTGGGTACCTGGGTCTAATCTTCGGTGTCCTTTTCGCTCTTAGATCCTCCTTCTCCCCTGCTTGGAGACACATCTCTTACAGCAGGTCTTTATCTTTTTTCAGCAGCCAGTCTGACAAATGCTGTGTTAAGTCCTGGTTGTCTGCTGCATCCCTGCAGTATTGGCCTTTTAAATTAGAAAGTCTTCAACAACAGAAGAAAACACCTTTAAAGGTGAAATTTCAGGTGTGGCCAGTTAGGTTGGGGAGAGTTTCATAGACAGTGGCCCTCGAAGCATCAAAGTCAGATGGCTGCCTGCTTCTCCTTTCCCCTATTCCAGCCTGACACTGACACCCTGACATCTGACAGCCCCATGCCACTTTCATGGAAGATTTTCTGTGGGACACATGACAGGGGGCCTCCCAGTTTAATACAGTTATCTCAGTGGCCTTATCTATTTAGAGAAACACACCTGACCTCATTTGATTTACAAGGTAACAGAGAATAATAGAACTCACAAATTATAGATAAGAGAAACTGTTGACATGTAGAAAACAAAAACATTCTATAAAGCCTAGAAATGACTCTAACTCATAAATTTCCAAATATATTGAGGCCTGAAGAGACAGAGGAAATGAAAGAATAACATACCTACAGATCATTTTCATGGAGAGTAGCTCCCTAATTTCTCCTTTTTCTTTCTATATGTGTTTCTAACCTTTATGTGTCTCTGTTTCCTACAATGGAGATAATAATTGTACCTACTAAAATACTTAATATGAAAATTAAATGAGTTAATATAGGCAAACAACTTTGAAAAGGCCCAAACAGCTCAATCAATGTAAACTATGATTATTTTTAATCATGATGGTCCTTCGCTTTGGACAAAAATAAAGACCTAACTCGTGAGTAGGACATTTCGTAACAATTTAATATTCTGGAAGGAATACTCATTTTTAGCATCCTCAGGCATATTCAAATTATTCTGGCATGCTGCCTTCTCTACAGATGCTATTTATACCCACCTTTTTTGACAGGTCAAATGCTTCCTTATATACTAATCATCCTATATTTTCTTGGCATGTATTTGAATGGAAAATTATCTCTATTCTTCATTCTTAAAAATTTTTTGAAAACATGGAAGATGTGACATTACACGAACAGCTTCTAAGAAAGCTGTTGACAGAGAGGATCTCAATATATTTTCCCTGCTTTGTTCTTAAATTGAGTGATTGAGGTTATTGAATGGGTAATTAGTTAAGTTCATAAACTAGATAAAAAGAAAAAGCAAAAGGATACATTGAAAGTCGTGTAATTGCATGTTTTTTATTTTTAAGGAGAGCACCGCAGGATCCATCTGAAGCCTTGCTTTTCCCTTCTATCGACAGTCTCTGCGAACAATGCCATTTGTGCTCTAGGGTTGTTTTGAACTCTGAGCAGGCAGTGGCTTTGGGGAGAGTGGCAATACCTTTCCAACTGTTCAGACTGACCTCTCAGCAGACTTTGATGCACCCAAATAGAAAAACTATACACACACACATATGCAGACATGTGTATAAATGTATACAAACACACACACACACATATATATATGTGTGTATATATGTATGCACACCACACAGTGATATGTTGCTTTATGATAGGGATATGTTCTGAGAAATGTATGATAAGGGAATTTTGTTGTGTGAACATCAGAGTGTACTTACACAAACCTACATGGAATAGCTTACCTACACACTTAGGCTATAAGGTATGGCCTATTGCTCTTAGGCTACAAACCTATACAGATGCTACTGTAGTGAATTCTGTAGGTAACTGTAATGCAATGGTAAGTATTTGTGTATCTAAACATACCGAAGCACAGAAAAGGTACAGTAAAAATATAGCATAAAAATAAGAATGGTACGCTTGTATAGAGCACTTCTCATGAATGGAGCTTACGGAACTGGTAGTTGCTTAGAGTGAGTCAGTGAGTGAGTGGTAAGTGTTTATGTAAAAGGTACTATAAAAACACAATGTAAAGCTGGGCGCAGTGGTTTACGCCTGTAATCCCAGCACTTTGGGAGGCCGAGGCAGGCAGATCACCTAAGATCAGGAGTTCCACACCAACCTGGCCAACATGGTGAAACCCCGTCTCTGCTAAAAATACAAAAATTAGCCAGGCATGGTGTTGGGCGCCTGTAATCCCAGCTACTAGGGAGGTTGAGGCAGGAGAATCACTTGAACCCAAGAGGGGGAGGTTGCAGTGTTGCAGTGAGCCAAGATCGTGCCATTGCAGTGCAGCCTGGGTGACAAGACCAAAACTCCATCTCAAAAAACAAAAATAAACAAACAAAAGAAACCCACAATGTAAGATAAGAAATAGTACATCGTATGGGGCACCTAGTGTGATTGAAGCTTGCAGGTCTAGAAGTTGCTCTGGGTGAGTCAGTAAGTGAGTGGTGAGTGAATGGGAAGGCCTAGGACATTACTGTATACTACTGTAGACTTTATAAATACTGTATGCTTAGGCTATGCTAAATTTATAAAAACTATTTTTTCTTCAATAGTAAATCAACTTTAGCTTACTTTAATTTTCTTCATAAAATTTATTTTTTGACTCTTTTGTAATAACAGCTTAAAACACAAATGCATTGCACAGCTGTACAAAAACATTTTCTTTCTTTATATCCTTATTGTGAGATTTTCTATTTTTGAAATTTTTGATTTTTAAAAAATTTATAAACTTTTTTTGTGAAAAATAAGGACATAAACACGCACATCAGCCTAGGCCTACATGAGGTCAGGATCGTCAGGACATCACTAGGTGACAGGAATTATTCAGCTCCATTATAATTTTGTGAGAACACCATCATATATGTGATTCGTTGTTGACAAAAGCCTGTTATGTGGTGCATAACTGTATATGTCTATATTCATTCAGTCCTCACTATTATCTACAGATTCATATTTGTGAATTTGTCTGCTTGCTAAAATGTATTTGTAATCCCCAAATCAATAGAGTAGCCCCTGTGCAAGTAGCCAGCTGAGGCTGAATGAGACAACCGCTGTCTCCTTGTTCCAGCTCTCCCACAGAAAGGACGAAGGCCATAGGCACAGCATAGGGCAGTGCATGAAGTTCTAGCTCTGGGGCCAGTTGACTGGGATTTGAATCTCAACTCTGGCTCCTGCTAATGGGGTGGCTTCAGGCAACTCACTTACTGCCTCTGAGTCTCATTTTCTCTTTTGTAAATAAAGAAAATCCAGAATGAGGCGTTTTTAGGATTTAAGATTGTAATTTATGTGAGATATGGGGATGGATGGATGGATGGATGGACAGATAGATGTACATATTTCTTGTAGGAGCAATGTTTTCAGTATTGGCTTATTCAGTGTCTTGGGGCAAGATGACTATAGAATATAACTACTATGAATAAGGAGAATTTAGTGCTTGTATACATTCAACACGAAAGGTCAAGACAATGTGAGGACTTGCAGGCCACTTGGTGACTTTGGCTTTTGATCAGAGTCATTGGACTGAAATATTCTGAATAGGATTACTCTAACTCTTGTGTTGCTAATTGTCTAGTGGAGGTGAGAAGAGCAGAAGGAGAGACACCGGTGTGCAGGCCAGTTGCAATAGCTCAGATTGGAAAATTGGGCCTGGGCTTGCTGCTTCCTGTCTGCTCATCTGGATCTGCACAGGGGTAGCGCTCAGTTCATTCCAGGCTTCCTTCGAATGTCACCTTGGTGAAGCCTTTCTTGAGTGCTCCAGCTGAACTGCAAAACTCAACCACAGGCCGTGTTCTATCTTATCCTTCTCTACAGCATTTAGCAACAGGTAATATATTACATATTTTACTTTTTAATTTTTTTCTGAAATGCTGCATTGAACCTAACATTCAAAAGGTAGATTTTTCTTTTGTCTTTTGTTAACTCATATCTCTGAGTTCAAAGGAGTGCTTGACACATATAGGTGCTCAATAAATGTTTTCATGGATGAATGGATGAACAAATGAAATGAATAAACTTTAAAAGGTAATGTGGATAAATTGAACTCTGAAGGACTGCTTAATCTTTAGAGAAGTATCCAAATGATTCTTTTTCTTTAACCCGGATGGAAAAATTTATCAAGCTATTATTTGAATTTCATGACAATTTAGAACTGATGCTTATGGATGAGAGAGGAAGATTTAAGAGTGACTATAATGTCTCTCTTCCTCCCATCAAGACAGTAATATGCCTTTTCCAAAAGGGGATGTTTGAAGGGGCAAAGACTATGTGCATTTTTAAAACTCCCTGAATTTTGTTTTATAGGATTATACCACAATTCAGAAAAAAAGAGCACACTCAATTTAATGTTTCTTTTTCATACGTCAATATGTGAGTGATATGCTTTCTTTGAACATGAAAGTAATGCACAATGCGTACATAAATATTTTGTGTGTTTGTTTGTTTGCTTTTTACTTTAAGTTCCAGGATACATATGCAGAACGTGCAGGTTTGTTACATAGGTATACATATGCCATGGCGGTTTACTGCACCTATCAACCCATCATCTAGGTTTAAGCCCCATATGCATTAGGTATTTGTCCTAATGCTCTCCCTCCCCTCACCCCTAACCCCTGACAGGCCCTGGTGTGTGTTGTTCCCCACCCTGTGTCCGGGTATTCTCATTGTTCAACTGTCACTTATGAGTGAGAACATGTGGTGTTTGGTTTTCTGTTCCTGTGTTAGTTTGCTGAGAATGATGGCTTCCAGCTTCATCCATGTCCCTGCAAAAGACATGATCTCATTCTTTTTTTATAGCTGCATAGTATTCCATGGTGTATATGTGCCATATTTTCTTTATCCAGTCTATCATTGATGGGTATTTGGGTTGGTTCCAAGTCTTTGCTATTGTGAATAGTGCTGCAATAAACATACATTGCACAATGTATATTCTTAAAGGGTATAATGAATTTATTTTGGAATTCTATGTTTGACATGTATAAGAAAATAAATAAAACATTAGTCCTAGAATTGAATGAGATAAAATCCCAACAACTAGAAAGTACTTCCTTAATGTTCCAACTACAGTTTTTACATGTAGCTATCACCATGGATTTGGATTGTTACAGGATTTTCCTGATCAGCCACTATAAATGTCTGATATTTAGTGAATTATTACAATTTGGGGTGGTGGGGGAGGAGTTTGACTGCAAAATAGTTAATTCAATAGGAGAAATAGACACAGATAAATCAATCAGAAGTTTTAAATGTAAGATTTTCTGAACTCTTAAATGTCTGACATTGACCTCTACTCTAATGCCTGACATTGACCTGTATTCTAAAAGACTTCTGAATTGAAATCTTAAGGTACCACACATTCCCTTATTGTAATTTCCCTCTCCTTCTTCTCTCTTTTTTCCCCATTATACTTTAGTTATCTAACACTCTGCCCTCCTATGCTACTTGGTTATAGGCTCCTGGAAAATAAGAAATGTCTGATTCATTTATATATCTCCAAAATAGGATCTGACACATAGCAGGTATTCAATTTTGGTCTATAATTTAGGTTAATTAGTAGGAATCTCATTGTCAAATACATCACACATATGTGCACACACATACATATGTATACACAACACATATATATGTGTATACATATACAGGTGTAGACATAAATGTTTTTCCATACTGACTTCCAGAAAGTTGAAAAGCTATATTTCCCAGGTAAAATTGGAAAACTTGACCAAATAAGGGTTTTTTTTTGTTTGTTTTGTTTTGCTTTTAGTATTTAAGGGGTCTTCTCCATGAAAAGCTAAGTTTCTCCTCCCTTTGGTAAAAATAGAGGAACACCTCACCTGATGAAATACCATCTTAAGGAAATGTCAACTTCCCTTCAACCTGACAGGTAAAGTTTAACAAGAGCTGCAGAAGCAGATGGCCTTGCTGTCCTATGTGTGGCTTTCTTTCCCAGGGCTGTGCCTAAAGGCAGGTGGGAGAGTGGGCTGAAGACACCTGGATGGGAGATACACAAGGGAGGGGTCTGCCTGAACATGTGCTGTGTAAGGAGAATGGTGGGAGGCATAGGGGTCCCCCGTTCCTAGTCCCAGTGAGTCCTCAGTTCCCAGCACCGGTCCCTTCTGTTGTCTTTCCTTACCATGCACAGTGCCTGAGTCACCATTTGGGTTCCTTAGACTGATTATCTTCATTCATCAAGCAGAGTGTGGGGCTCCCCGTGGTCCTGATCTACTCGAGCTAGCAGTCTCATGTGTCGCCATGCTTGCATGTCCCTGTTTGAACTAAAAACTGCTTCAAAGCAACAGTGCCATCTCAAGACAGGCATCTTTGTATCTAACCCCACCTGTAAGAGCCCTGCTCCCCTTGCTGCTCACTAAATGGCTGTTTAATTAAACATGTGTGTGTATATATGTATTGGGGCTATTTGGTGGACTGCAGATGATGGAGAAAGGTGTTGTTTTTTTGCTTTACTTCCATAAACTGGATATCCCAATCTGCAACTTCTCCAACATCCATTATTCCTCCCAGGACAAAAGTCAACAGATAAGCAAAGTAAAATTTCTCTTGCATTCAGATATTCTGTTATTCTGACCTCCATTCTGGCATGAGCCATGCTGACTCTACCAAGATAAAAATGGACAAACTAAGGCATTCCTCCACCACTTCATACAGGGTGTGGGCAGGCTCCTGCCTGGGTTCCAGCCTACACAGACTTCTTACTTCTTCCCTGCTGAGCCAACCTTCCCTTTACCACATGCTTAACCTCGCCTTTGACAGTCTCTGGGCTGTCCTAACCTCAAGAAGAGGAAGTGAGGAAGTTCTAATTCTATGCCCCAGGACAGAGCAGTGAGTCACACTTGCTATAATCTGATCTTGCTAGGATGTCACAATCCTAATAACAGGCCTTCTGGAGGGCTCCAACAGTCTAGAGTGCCAAACTCCAGTTCCTCCACGAGTATGCAGATCAGATTCCTGACTTAGTCCTGGTACCAGGGCCTTCATCCAGGAGAAGCATTCATTTCCTCATGTCAGCCCACACTGCCATCCCCATCCCATCCCAGCTATTCACAGACAGACTAGCAAGTTGCTGCATCCTTCTCTTAAGTAACAGGACCCCACCAGGCAGAAAATAAGTAACTTTTGTCCCTCTAGCCCAAAGGGTTAGGAAAAAACTTCTACTGTTCCATCCACATCTGAACACTTAACTGCCAGGCATATGTCATAGACTGACAGCAAGCAGTGTAAGACTCACCTCCATCCCCTCAACTTCAATATGAGACTCACTTTTAGCACCCCTACTGCTTGAATATTTTCAGCTGTTGAGAGAAAACAGTGTAAGGGATTCAAATAGAAATGAAAAACTTTATTCAGTTGATGCATCTTCAGGAACACTGGAGACCAGGTGACTCCCAGTGAAAACGGGGTCAGGATTTTACAGGGTAGGGGAAAGTCCAGTATGTGTCTTTGTAATTTTGACTTAGACAGCATTTTTTATCCACTTTAACCAGAAACTGAAGTCCGTTTCAATAGCCATCAAAATAATCTTTTAAAATAAGTGATTTATTTTGGTTTAAAAGGTCTTCAAAGTTCATAGGTAAAGAGACTGATAGCCAAAGGAAGGAAGGAAGGAAGGAAGGAAGGAAGGAA
>NW_012108964.1:877513-879862 GCF_000951045.1 Mandrillus leucophaeus | reverse complement strand
CATATTTTTGCAATTGTGAATTGTGCTACTATAAACATACATATGCAAGTATATTTTTCATATAATAACTTCTTTTCCTCTGGGTAGATACCCAGTAGTGAGAATGCTGGCTGGATCAAATGGTACTTTTAGTTCTTTAAGGAATCTCCACACTGTTGCTCCATACTGGTTGTATTCGTTTACATTCACATCAAAGGGTGTAAAAGTGTTCCCTTTTCACCATATCTATGCCAACATCTATTATTTTTTAATTTTTTGATTTTGGCCATTCTTACAGGAGTAAAGTGATACTGCTTTGTAGTTTTGATTTGCATTTCCCTGATAATTAGTGATGTTGAGAATTTTTCATTTTTTCTTGTTCATTTTTATATCTTCTTTTGAGAATTGTCTATTTGTGTCCTTAGCCCACTTTTTGATGATGGGATTATTTAGGGTTTTTTTGTGCTTTAGTTTTTGTTTTGTTTTGTTTTGTTTTGTTTTGCTGATTCATTTGAGTTTCTTGTAGATTCTGGACATTAGTCCTTTGTCGGATGCATAGTGTGCGAAGATTTTCTCTCACTCTGTGGGTTGTCTGTTTACTCTGCTGATTATTTCTTTTGCTGTGCAGAAGCTTTTTAGATTAATTAAGTCCCATCTATTTATCTTTGTTTTTGTCACATTTGCTTTTGGGTTCTTGGTCACGAACTCTTTGTCTAAGCCAATGTCTGGAAGAGTTTATCTCATGTTATCTTCTAGAATTGTTATGGTTTCAGATCTTAGATTTAAGTCTTTGATCCATCTTGAGTAGAATTTTGTACTACTCAGGTAGAAAATTGTGACAGATGAGAATCCAGTTTTATTTTTCTACATATGGCTTGCCAATTATCCCAGCACCATTTGTTGAATAGGGTGTCCTTTTCCCACTTATGTTTTGGTTTGCTTTGTCAAAGAACAGTTGGCTGTGAATATTTGGCTTTATTTCTGGGTTCTCTATTCTGTTCCATTGGTCTATGTGCCTATTTTTATACCAGTACCATTCTGTTTTGGTGACCATAGTCTTATATTATACTTTGAAGTCAGGTAATGTGATGCCTCCGGATTTGATTTTTCTGCTTAGTCTCGCTTTGGCTATGTGGACTCTTTTTTTGGTTCTGTATGAGTTTTAGGCTTATTTTTCTAGTTCTGTGAAGAATGATGGTGGTATTTTGGAGGAAATTGCATTGAATTTGTACATTGCTTTTGGCAGTAATGTCATTTTCACAATATTGATTCTACTTATTCATGAGCGTGGGATAGGTGTTTCCATTTGTTTGTGTTGTCTATAATTTCTTTCGGCAGTGTTTTTTGTTTGTTTGTTCGTTTTGTTTTGTTTTGTCTTATTTTTGAGATGGAGTCTTGCTCTGTCACCCAGACTGGAGTGCAGTGGCATGATCTCGGCTCACTGCAAGCTCTGCCTCCCAAGTTCATGCCATTCTCCTGCCTCAACCTCCCGAGTAGCTGGGACTACAGGTACCTGCCACCATGCCCAGCTAATTTTTTTGTATTTTTAGTAGAGACGGAGTTTCACCATGTTAGCCAGGATGGTCTCTAGCTCCTGACCTCACCATCTGCCTGCCTCGGCCTTCCAATCAGCAGTGTTTTGTAATTTTCCTTGTAGAGGTCTTTCGTCTCCTTGGTTAGGTATATTTCTAAGTATTTTAATTTAATTAATTTTTTTTTTTTGCAGCTATTGTGAGAGGGATTGAGTTATTGATCTGATTCTCAGCTTGGTTGCTTTTGATGTATATCAGTGCTACTGATTGGTGTACATTGATTTTGCATACTGAAACTTTACTGAATTCATTTATCAGATCTAGGAGCTTTTGGATGAGTCTTTAGGGTTTTCTAGATATACAATCCTATCATCAGTAACAGTGACAGTTTGACTTCCTCTTTACTAATTCGATGCCCTTTATTTCTTTATCTTGTCTCACTGCTCTGGCTAGGAATTCCAGTACTATGTTAAATAGAAGTGGTGAAAGTGGGCATCCTTGTTTTGTTCCAGTTCCCAGGGAGAATGCTTTCAACTTTTCCCCATTCCGTATAATGTTGGCTGTGGATTTGTCATGGATAGCTTTTATTATCTTAAGGTATATCCCTTCTATGCTGATTTTGCTGAGGGTTTTGATCATAAAGTGATGCTGGATTTTGTCAAATGCTTTTCTGTATCTCTTGAGATGATCATATGATTTTTGTTTTTACTTCTGTTTATGTCGTGTATCACATTTATTAACTTGCATATGTTGAACCATCCCTGCATTCCAGGTATGAAATTCACTTGATCATGGTGGATTATCTTTTTGATATGCTGTTGGATTTGGTTAGCTAGTA
>NW_012108964.1:874579-877463 GCF_000951045.1 Mandrillus leucophaeus | reverse complement strand
GACTTCCTCTTTACTAATTCGATGCCCTTTATTTCTTTATCTTGTCTCACTGCTCTGGCTAGGAATTCCAGTACTATGTTAAATAGAAGTGGTGAAAGTGGGCATCCTTGTTTTGTTCCAGTTCCCAGGGAGAATGCTTTCAACTTTTCCCCATTCCGTATAATGTTGGCTGTGGATTTGTCATGGATAGCTTTTATTATCTTAAGGTATATCCCTTCTATGCTGATTTTGCTGAGGGTTTTGATCATAAAGTGATGCTGGATTTTGTCAAATGCTTTTCTGTATCTCTTGAGATGATCATATGATTTTTGTTTTTACTTCTGTTTATGTGGTGTATCACATTTATTAACTTGCATATGTTGAACCATCCCTGCATTCCAGGTATGAAATTCACTTGATCATGGTGGATTATCTTTTTGATATGCTGTTGGATTTGGTTAGCTAGTATTTTGTTGAGGATTTTTGCATCCATTTTCATCAGAGATATTAATCTCTAGTGTTTTGTTGTTGTTGTTATGCCATTTCTTGGCTTTGCTATTAGGGTGATTCTAATAGAATTCAGCTGGGAATCCATCTGGTCTTGGACATTTCTTTGTTGGCAATTTTTTTATTACCATTTCAGTCTCACTGCTTGTCATTGGTCTGTTCAGAGTTTCCATTTCTTCCTTGTTTAATCTCAGAGGGCTGCACATTTGTATGTATAAATGTGTTCATAGTAGCTCTAAATAATCTTGTATTTCCATGGTATCAGTTGTGATATCTCCCATTTTGTTTCTAATTGAGCTTATTTGGAACTTCTCTCTTATTTTCTTGGTTAATCTCACTAATGCTCTATCCATTTTATCTTTTCAAACAACCAGCTTTTTGTTTCATTTATCTTTTGTATTGTTTTCCGTTTGTTTCAATTTCATTTAGTTCTATGCTGACCTTTGTTATTTCCTTTCTTTGCTGGGTTTGGATTTGGTTTGTTCTTGTTTCCCTAGTTCCTTGTGGTATGACTTTAGATTGTCTACTTGTGCTCTTTCAGACTTTTTGATCTAGGCATTTAATGCTAGAAACTTTCCTCTTAGCACCGCTTTTGCTGTATCCCAGAGGTTTTGATAGGTTGTGTCACTATTATCACTCAGTTTAAAAAATTTTTTAGTTTTTATCTTGATTTCATTGTGAACCCAATGATCATTCAGGAGCAGGCTATTTAATTTTCATGTCTTTGTATGGTTTTGAGAGTTCCTTTTGTAATTAATTTCCAATTTTATTCCACAATGGCCTGAGAGAGTACTTCTAATTTTGATTTTCCTCAATTTATTTAGACTTGTATGGTTTATCTTGGAGAATGTTCCATGCGGTGATGAATAGAACATATGTTCTACAGTTGTTGGGTAGAATGTTCTGTAAATATCTGTAAAGTCCATTTGTTCTAGGGTATAGTTTAAATCCAATATTTCTTTGTTGACTTTCTGTCTTGATCACCTACCTGTCAAGTGCTGTCACTGGAGTATTGAAGTTTCCCATTATTATTCTGTTGCTGTCTATCTCATTTCTTAGGTCTAGTAGTAATTGTTTTATAAATTTGGGAGCTCCAGTGTTAGGTGCATATATAGCATATATATTAAGGACTGTGATCTTTTCCTGTTGGACTAGTCCTTTTATCATTATACAATGTCTCTCTTTGTCTTTTTAAACTGTTTTTGCTTTAAAATCTGTTTTGTCTGATATAAGAATAACTATTTCTGGTTGCTTTTGGTGTCCATTTGCATGGAATATCTTTTTTTACCCCTTTACCCTTTACCTTAAGTTTGTGTGAGTCCTTATGTGGTCAGTTAGTCACCTGAAGACATAGATACTTGGTTGGTGAATTCTTACTCATTCAGTTATTCTGTATCTTTTTAGTGGAGAATTTAGGCCATTTACATTCAGCATTAATATTGAGATGAGAGGTACTATTCTCTTCATCATGCTAGTTGTTTCCTGAACACCTTGTTTATTTTTTTTCTTCATTGTTTCATTGTTTTCTAAGTCCTGTGAAATTTGTGTTTTAAGGAGGTTCTATTCTGATGTATTTTGAGGATTTATTTCAAGATGTAAAGCTCCTTTTAGTAGTTCTTGTAGTGCTAGCTTGGTAGTGGTGAATTCTTTCAGCATTTGTCTGAAAAAAATGTATCTCCTCTTCATTTATGAAGCTTAGTTTCACTGAATATAAAATTATTGACTGATAATTATTTTGTTTAAGGAGGCTATAGACAGGACCCCAATGCCTTCTGGTATGCAGGATTTCTACTGAAAAATCTGCTGTGAATCTATTAGGTTTTCCTTTACAGGTTACCCAATGCTTTTGCCTCATGGTTCCTAGGATTCTTTCATTTGTCTTGACTTTAGATAACCTGATGACTATGTGCTTAAGTGATTATCTTTTTGCAATGAATTTCCTGGGTGTTGTTTGAGCTTCTTGTATTTGAATGTCTAGATCTCTAGCAAGGCCAGGGAAGTGTTCCTTGATTATTCCAGGGAAGTGTTCCTTGATTATTCCCTCAAATATGTTTTGGAAACTTTTAGATTTCTCTTCTTCATAGGAAACACCAATAATTCTTAAGTTTGGTCATTTAACACAATCCCAAACTTCTTGGAGGCTTTGTTCAATTTTTTAAAAATCATTTTTTCTTTGTCTTTGTTGGATTGGGTTAATTTGAAAGCTTTGTCTTCAATCTCAGAAGTTCTTTCTTCTACTTATTCAATTCTATTGTTAAGAGTTTCCAGTGTATTTTACATTTTTCCAACTGTGTCCTTTATTTCCAGAAGGTGTGATTGTTTTTTATTTATGCTTTCTATTTCTCTGGAGGTTTTTTCTTTCATATCTTGTATCTTTTTTTTTTTTTTTTTTTTTTTT
>NW_012108964.1:870538-874209 GCF_000951045.1 Mandrillus leucophaeus | reverse complement strand
CCCGGCCCATATCTTGTATCTTTTTAAAAATTATTTCTTTGAGTTGGTATTCACCTTTCTCTGGTGCCTCCCTGAGTAGCTTAATAATTGACCTTCTGAATCCTTTTTCTGGCAATTTGGAGATTTTTTCTTGGTTTGGATCCATTGCTGGCGAGCTAGTGTGATTTCTTCGGGGTGTTAAAGAACCTTGTTTTTGTCGTATTACCAGAATTGTTTTGCTGGTTCCTTCTCATTTGGGTAGACTATGTCTGAGGGAAGATCTCCAGCTTAAGGGTTGCTATTCGGATTCTTTTTTTTTCCCCCAGAGTGCTCCCTTGATGTGGTGCTCTCCTCATTCCCCTAATGATGTGGCTTTCTGAGAACTAAACTGCAGTGATTGCTATTTCTCTCCTGGATCTAGTCACCCAGCAGAGCTAATGGGCTCTGGGCTAGTACTGGGGAGTGTCTGCAAAGAGTCCTGGGATGTGATTTCTCTTCAGATCTCTCAGTCATGGATACCAGCACCTGCTCCAGTAGAGGTAGCAGGGGAGTGAAGTGGATTCTCCGGAGGTCCTTGGTTGTATTTTTGTTTAGTGTGTTGGTCTTATGTTGGTTGGCCTCCAGCCAGGAGGTGGCTCTTTCAAGAGAGCATCAGTTGTGGTAGTATAGGGAGGATACAAGCTTGCCCTAGGGTTGTCTGGATAAGTATTCGGGTTTCTCAGACAGTGGGCAGGGCCATGAAGTTCCCAAGAGATTATGTCCTTTGCCTTTGGCTACCACGGAGGGTAAAGAAAGACCATCAGATGGGGGGGCAGGGTAAGGCATGTCTGAGCTCAGACTTTTCTTGGGCAGGGCTTGCTGCGGCTGCTGTTGGAGATGAGGTGTGTTTCTCAAGCCCATGGGAGTTATGTTCCTAGGGGAAATATGGCTGCCACTGCTGCATCATCCACGTCACCAGGGAAATGGGGGAAAGCCGGCAGTGACAGGCCTCACTCTCCTTCCACACAGCCAGAAAGGCCGGTCTCATTCCCACTGTGGCCCCCCAACAGCACTGAGTTTATTTCCAGGCAGTCGGTGAGCAGGGTTGAGAATTTGTCCCATGCTACAAGCCTCGCTGCTGAGAAAGCAAGTGGAGTTTTCAGGTTTCATGCCTCCCTACCCGCTGCGGGTTTTGTGCTGATATCTTTGCTCCCTCCCCCAGATTCTGTCCAGGAAACTTCATGTCCAGTCAGAATTGTTAGAGTTAGGCTGGAAGTTTCCTTCTCCCTGATGTTCTTCCCCAGTTCCACTGGTGGTCCTCCCCAAGGACCCATGTGACACCAAGTCAGAAATGGCTTCCCTGGGGACTGAGAGTACCCACAGCATTCTTACTGATGCTTCCTTTACCTCTGTATTTCACTAGGCTCTCTCAATTTGTCTCAGCTCCAGGTAAGGTTAAATCCTCCCATGATCTGGACCATCAGGTTCCCCAGTGAGGATGTGTGTTCAGGGGCAGACTTTCCCCCTTTTACTCTTCAGGCACTCACAGTTTTCCAGCTGTCTCACAAGGCCTGCAGTGGCAAGCCGTTACTTTCAAAGGGTCTGTGGATTCTCTTGGCTTTCCTGGTATGTTCCTGCATTAATTCTTGGAGGGAAAGTTCATTGTGAGTGTCCATACACTGCTTTGTCTGTCCGAGTGGGAGCTGCAAGTTAGTCCTGCCTCCTAGCTGCCATTTTCTGTCAACAACAACTTTTAATTTTCAATACATTGCAGACCATACTTTTGTAAAATTCTATAAAAATTAAATTAGTAGGACAATAAAATAAAAACAAAAGCTTATAAAATGCAAGACACAAATTTTATCATCAGATTCAACAGAATTAATATGACAGAATTAATATTATATTAATATAATAAAGTATAGAAAAAAGTCTCTGAATGTTTACTCTCGATGTCTGTACTTGTCTCTTTGCAGACGAGTGAAAAATCAGTTCTCAGACCAGCATTGGTCTATGAACTACTGTTTCAATCCACTGGAGTCTCTTCATTGCCTCCAGACCTCAAAAGCAGGCTCCAGCTGCCCATTGTCCCCTGGTGCACTCCACCACTTCACCTTGAGCATCCTGAGGGCTGGCAGTGTGTTTTCCTGGATAGCAACATGCTGACTACTGCCTGAAGGCTCTCCATGTTCTCTCTTTCCATAAGAATTTACTTGTAAAACCCACAGTTAGGCTCTAATATTGGCCAATCTGTCTTACCATCAGTCATTTGAACTTAGCCAAAGCTCATATATGCCTCATATGACAAAATAGTAAGGTAAGATTTTTTTTTTTTTCTGGATTCTTCTCAATTTTCTTCTTAGTTATTCTCACTTTCTTGATTTCTTGGAAAACTGATCCAGGGCTCTTTGCTGTATCACTGCTGTAAACTCTTATAGCTTTGAACCTTGGCTTCTCCCCAGGTTTAAGTCCGGTTATTTACTCAGCTACTTTTAAGGAGATACTCTGTGTTCCACCTGAACCCACAAAACCACAGTGCAGCAAGGATGCAAGTCACAGAATTTGCTGTCAGTGAATGCACATAGAACCAAATTCAGGTCTCAGCCCTTTATTCTGCCCTGATGTAAAACAGTGCCAAGGTAAGACAGCATCTTTGATTTTTATGGTTGTTAGAAGATTAAATAAATACCCTGCAATTGTCACAGATTCTAATTGGTGAATGCTACATAGTTTATTTCAATAATAAAAACAAATAAAAATATCCTCTGATAATTCTATCTTTGAAAACAAACAAAACTACAAAGAATCCACAAATAGGTCCCCACTGATTACCAAATCCAGAATGTGAAAAGCTCTCATTTTATATAATACGTCCAGGAAATAGAGAAATCATTTGTAGAGACACCCATCCATCAACTTAAAGAAGACCCAAACAAATTTTTTGTATGCACAAAGAACACCTGGGTGTATACTTATCTTTCATCATAGATCAAACCAATAAACCTTTGCGAGCATGTCATGCCTTAGGTAGACACAATATCACAAAGCAAATATGGGTTGTGTGAGGGAGCTATGCAAGGTTGTCAATTCATCCTATGAGGGGATATCCAAAGACAATCTCACAAAAATATGCTAATCAAGTGGATGGTAAACCAAATCATATACTTTTTTTTTTTTTTTTCATCTGTTTGGGAAGCGTGATTGTCAGTGGCACCACTTAAGGGAAAATGAGTCATCTGCTTCATTTGGATGAAAGCAGGAACAATTTCTTTCATAAATAGCATGAATACAATTGAATTCCGTTATCTTCTCTGCTTGGGAAAAGCGCCGGGGTTTCACATAGAAATAGGCATTTGATGTTTGTACATTTGTCATGTTTTCCTTGAGACTGCAAATAAAAAAGAGAGGATGCCTAGTGTCCTCTTGATTCTTTGGGCATATCTTTGATTCCAATGTGCTCTATAAACAGCAAAGGGTGGAATAAGAGATAGGCCATAGGAAAAGAGGGGAAAAAAAGCTCTATGTGAAACCCGGGGTAGTCCTAGACTAAATTTTCTCGTATTCTCAGACTTAAAAACCAGATTTGCCCTTTTGCATTTTTTTTTTTTTTGGTTTTTCTTAGCTCATCACTACATAACAAATACACAATTATCATCTCCAAAAAGACCCGAGTGGCATCTGCACTTTTCTTTGAGTTCCGAGAACAGCGGTCT
>NW_012108964.1:868864-870318 GCF_000951045.1 Mandrillus leucophaeus | reverse complement strand
GAGTCTCACTCTGTCACCCAGGTTGGAGTGCAGTGGCGTGATCTTGGCTCACTGCAAACTCCACCTCCTGGGTTCACGCTGTTCTCCTGCCTCAGCCTCCCCAGCAGCTGAGAATATTAGGCGCACGCCGCCACGCCCAGCTAATTTTTTGTATTTTTGGTAGAGATGGGGTTTCACTATGTTAGCCAGGATGGTCTCGATCTCCTGACCTCATGATCCGCCCACCTCAGCCTCCCAAAGTGCTGGGACTATAGGCGTGAGCCACCGCACCGGGCCAGAAACTCACATTTTAATTTATTGTCTGGTGCATGTAATCACATTTAGAAAAACATTATCCTGTCCTACATCATATCAATGTAGGATTTCCTTCTGGAGGAAATGTTTGTCTCATGTTCATTATTCTGAACACTAGTAAGGGGGATCAGTAAAAATGAAAAGTAAAGTTTTGAATGTTCAAATAGCTTCTCAACAGAGGTCAAAAATAAAATTTTACTATCACCTATTTTCATTTCACAGAAAAGATGTAGTATAAACTGAAAGATTTAGGGTCTGGAAACTAGAGAGCTGACTTTCCAGCGAGAATTTTTGTGAAGAGACCCTCACTGTTATGATTGAAAGGCTGGAGTAGGCCAGCATAGGGGAGGTGCATGGGCATTGGGATCGGACAGTTGCAGCACCATTACTCATTGTCATACGACACCGAGGCCCATTTTCCTGCTTTGGAAAAATAAAGATAATACCTTTCACTTCACAGAGTTATAGAGGAGCAACAAAGGAGGCCACGTACATAAGGTACACAGCACAGTTCATTATATATTATGAATACTCAATCAATGCTCATTCACATCCTCTATCTTCTTTCTCTTAGAACTGTGTGCATGCTAAATCATATCTGCTACTGCTCTGGGGTAATAGTAAAGACCCCAGAATCAATTTGTGTGTCAATACAAATAATGAGCAGGAAATGCAAGTTCTGTGCCAAATAAGCTGCTAGTGACAGCCACAGAAAATTTCTAAGTTGTTCATAGCACTGGCAACTCTTTCCAAATTTCCTTTATGGACCCTGGCTTCCCATGCACACACAGTATCCAATCCGTATAAGTGGGTATCCCTCAAGTTCCTGTTCTTTGTTTGCTTTTCTTCTTGCTCTTATCTTATCTACTCATAGTGGATAAGTGGATTTTAGCCACTCATAGACTTCCGTCATGACCTTCTGTTTATGATCTGAAGTCCGTATGTTTGTCCTGGTTTTCCTGCTAAGTTCCAGACTCACATATCCAACAAATACCTGATATCTTCACCTGAGTGACCTCAAACTCAACATGACCAAAGCATCTTTGCTACCTCATCTTACTTAATCCCCTCCCTTACCTCCTTAAAAACATGTTCCTCATATGTTGTATAATCTATTCAATGGATTTCTACCCAGTCATTCTCTCTCTCTCTCTCTCTCT
>NW_012108964.1:845083-868374 GCF_000951045.1 Mandrillus leucophaeus | reverse complement strand
CTGAGTAGCTGGGGTTACGGGTGCCTGCCACCATGCCCGGCTAATATTTTTTGTATTTTTACTAGATGGGGTTTCACCATGTTGGTCAGGCTGGTCTTGAACTCCTGACGTCAAGTGATCTGCCCACCTCGGCCTCCTAAAGTGCTGGGATTACAAGCGTGAGCCATCGTGCCCAGCCTCACCTGCCTTTTCAAATTGGTAAAATACACTTTGCCCTTTGTCCAACATTTGTATATTTACTACTTTATTCAGGTTTGTATTTTCCTTCCCTCCTGTCTTCTTTCCAGCTCACACATGCTCCCTACTTCTTATCTGCTTCTGTATTAAATGCAAATCTTATCTGTCATCTTGGATTTCCTCAGCTAGCCCGTTTCACGGACTTAATGACACCACCAGAGGACACTAAGTCACTTGCCCTGAAAGTGCCAGGCCAGGCACATGCCCTGAGTTTCCCGTTCCTTCCACAGCTTCCGAACTTGAGGGAATCACTGCACTGGAAGGCGTGGAATCAGCATCCAAGCCAGCCTCCAAAGGACTTGGACGACTCAAGCTGGAAGTGTGGGAGAGCTGACTTTCCATGGGGCCAATTTTGCCCCAAAGAAAATCAAAGAAATGAGATAAGCCTGAACAAAAGAATGCTCCCGATTCCTCCCTCCTGTGGGCTGCTTTAAAGCGGACTGTCCTTGATACGGACAGTCCAGAAGTGTCCTACGTACTGAGTGACAATCTTGCTGGGTCACCTTCTGTGTCACTTTGCAGCTCATCATGAAGCCGTAGCCAGCACAGTCACGGATCACTTTTTATTGCTTCGCGTCTTTCTTTGAGCCCCCTATGTTTCTTCCTCACTTTTGCTACCCTGGGTTTGCACCTTGCAAAGGAAGTGTCGGCATTTTAATCTTTGCCTCAAGCTCTCTTTTCTAGGAAGCCCAAGACTAAGAACAATTCTAAAAAGGATTGAATGTGACATTAAATAAAAGCCTCTTTACAATAACGTAAAACCCTTGGCTCATTTACCTTTTTCTGGTTCAAGTACTAAGGGAAAATAAAAAATAAATAGTTATTAGTTTAAAAGCTTGTTATAGCAGAACTACAGTAATTTTACAAAACTTGGTTTTAGGTTTTCTAATAGCCAGAGTGAAGAAGGGCACAAAATCATTCTCACTCATGAAGAAATAATTGGAAGTAAATTTATCATGAAAAAAATATCTCAGCTATGACTAGACCCTGAGCTTCAAGAAGAATTTATGATGATGTCATAATGTGATATCGTGACATGATGTGATGATGATCTTTACACAAAGGTCTTAAAGCAAAGTAAAGGATCATATTTTTTATATTATATATTGTTAACAAAAAAGTATAAAAATGCAGAGTACTCCCCATGTAGCTTTTTCTTGCACTAGAATTTAGGGAAAGGCAATAGCAAAGTGTTAGAACATTGGTTGTAACTTTGATGTACACAAGAAGTTTCTTAAAAATACACATTTCAGGGCCCCTCCAGACCCACCAATCAGTGCCCCAAGGCTAGGGCCTATGCAGGTATATTTTAGACAAGAAGAAACTAATACACACCAAAATTTGAACACTGGCTATTTCCAACAGTTTCACCTAAACGTTATACAGAAAATTGTTGGAATTTTAGTAGCAAAGGCAGCTTCTAAGAGAGCATTCTAAACGTTATCTTGGAATGCTGAAACGCTATTCAAGCAGACACAATAATCTGGGTTTCAGGAAGTATAAAATATATATAACGCTAAAATGAGATGGAAAATTATGGATCAGTTGAATATTCTTTGAGCAAATATCTGTAAATGCCCTCTGTGGTTACAATGCCCCAGTTAAATAAACAGCATAGAGTATGAAATGCAGGCTGCTTAAAAGTTGAAACAGGGTCCCTGCATCAAAGCTTACAGTAAAATCCAGAAGAAGAGCCACACAAAAAAATATGATAGCATTTCACCAAGGGCAAGATGATGTACAATAAAGCTGTGCCCACAGAAACAAACTGCTTACTGAATATGCTCTCTGCTGAGGCAGCCCAAGATACATGCAATAGTTTGCTTTTTCGAAATGAAAATTTTCCTCCCACAGATAGTTTTGCTATAGACAATTGGTATGAGATTGGAAATAAAATAAATAAGGCACACAGCACTGATCAGACCACTGGAATATTCTCTCAAATTCTACCACACTCTCTACCTTTAGAAGGTGTGATGGAGACTAGCTGGATGTGTAAGTTGGACTCATCATTGCTTTCTATACATTAATCTGTAGGCACCAGGTTTCCACCACTGGTGTGCATGTTTTAACAAGCTAACCAACCCTAGGAACAGCACCATCTTAATACGACTTTTCAGACTCAATATTTAGAGGAACTTTGAAATATCAGTCCACTTATGACCAAGAGAAAACAAATTCTTTGTCCTGGCATGACCAGGACAAAGACAACACGAGGCAGCCTGTTCTGTAATGGGGTGTCCCACAGGACCCACTGGTATTTATCTTCCACATCCCTGCTCTACAGGACTAAATGCTCACAAACAATTCTGTCAGAGGGTCTGGGGAAACAGTGGGTATAAATAATACTCCTTGACACCAGATATATTTCATGGTGTCTAACTGATGCTGCAGAATTAAAAAATACAATGGTGGTTTAAATATATTTTAAGAGGACGCAGTTTGTATTGACAGAAAATCAGGTACTATTTAGTACAAGGTTTTTAATCATCTTTTGATACCTTTAAATCCAAGCTACCAATTCATTTGTTTAGTGTAAAAATTGAAACTGTGTAGTCATTTTTATACAGCATGCTACACTTTTTCTACCACTAGAACAGAAAAGAAAAAAAAAAGAAATGACTGGTTTCTCAGATCAGATTCGTACAGCAGACGGAAAGTGGGAGCAGAGCAAGGGTCTGCCTCCCTCAGTACAGCACTGCAGGTGCCTGAAAAGCACAGTTTCCTGCCCAATCCTCTCCTTGCTCCTGCTCAAATGGCATCTTGGTTTGGGTTTCCCTAGAAGCGACGGATTCAAGGAATAGAGTGCAAAACGTTTCTTCTAGAAGCAATTCCAGGAAACACTAATGGGGAGTGGGGAAGTTAGACAGGTAAGTTTAAGTGTCTAGTGAAGGGTTTGCAGTCCATGAATAAAGCTGAATCATATTGGGAACTCTGGGAGTGAGTATAAAGGAGTTAATGTTTTGGAGTAGTCCCACCTGAGAGGTGAGGGAGTGGGTCGGCAACCAATTCCTGGCCCGTCATTGGTGATTGGTTGCTAGGAGAAGGGGCAGGACTATTAATTCTCCGACGCCTTCAGCTGGTCACGAGGACATCAAAGTGGGCTCTAGTGACCAGAGAAAGCCCTCAGACAAAGAAATGCTGGTGGCCACAATGCTGAGTTGAGTCCACGTGCACTAAAGGATTGTGGGTAGAAAATATGGGTGGGGCTCCAACAGGATCAACCCCTTTTATGCCCATTCCAACTCTGCAGTCTGTCCAGCTCAGAAAGATGCTTCAGAGATTTTTTTTTAACGTTTAAAAAATAATAATAAAAGCACTCATTCTTTGGATCTCTATACATGAGGAGGGCACACTTGGCGCCTTCATCAGATATGCTCTGCTAGGGTGGGATTCACACTGGAATCAGAGATTGTCTTTAAGATGGACACTAATGCGGAAGCCGTTGAGGCCGGATGGGAAATCCAGGAAAGGGCTCTGCACTGCACTGTTGGCAAGCAGGCAGAGAGCAGCGGCAGAACCTGATTCTATGACGCAGAATGGGGAGACAGGACAGGTGTGCAGGGGCAAGGCCCAGGTAGGCAGGCACTGGAGAGCACCCAAGAGGGCAGCAGCATTTAAGGAAGAGCTCGTGCCAGCCAGCAATTGTATTTCATCAATTCTTAGCATCAACTATGCACCATGACATTTAAATCAGAAGCTCTGAAGGTGATTCAGGCTTTTCGACAATCCCCTGAGTAAGTAAATGTGACCTGGGAAGAGAGTGTGAAGGGACCCGTGTAGACCAGGCCCACCATAAACAGCCAAAATGCATACCCTTTAACTGTGGGTCAGTATGTCTTTTTCAGACTTAAAGCACAGCTCATTATCAGTGGCCCAAGACACTTCAGTTCAGTTTTTTTAAGGAAAACGCACAGTAGAAACATTCGGCTCCATAAATGCTAGGATCTCAGCCAAACAAAATCTTAGCATTTGCAGAGTGCTTGACATGAAATATAAATCTAGATTTTTCTGACTAGCTGTATAGGGTTCTCAGAGATCCTGAAACAGGAGAGTATCTCAGCTTACTTAGGAATGCAGCAAGTTATTGCTATAGGGCATGCGTACTGACTACCCTGTAAGAATTTTACCTCTGCCACTATGGATCCTGAAGAATCACAACACAGGCTAACCATAATGTGAAAAATAAAAGTCTGGGCATTTAGAACAACAGAGAGTTGATGCTGGAGCAAAGGTTGACGTGGGAAACGTCAGAGAACACTTTCTGCCATCCTTCCCCAAAGTGCGGCAGGGCTAGTGACCTCAAGGCACAGGACAAGGACACAGTAAGATCATTTTTCCCCAAAGCTAGTGATCTGTTAATCTGATTAAAATTACTTTTATTCCTCTGTAAAAGAACATTTTTGTAGCTCAGGATCATTCCTGAGGAATCCCATTTAATAGCAAACCAAAGATTTTGTTCAAAGGGAAGACAGACCAGTGTCAGATTTTGAGATGCTCTCAATGTAAAACTCATCATACATTATTATGACACAAATTATCCAATTAACAATTCTTCACTCCCATCACTTGTTTTACAAATGTTATTATTAAGTTCTTGATCAGGTCACTTGGTTTCCTATTGCTGCTAATTGAGAAATTCTATAACAAATGGCCCTGGTAGGTTTATAATTCTGCAATTATAGTGCTTAATACAACCTCTCTGAGAACTGGCTCAAAAATGTTGATGAAGATCTGTTTACATTTTAGTGGTATTCTCAGGCAAGCCTTTCTGTGGCTCAAGCTCCTTTCAAGTCTGTGCTATAGATTTATTTTTCAGCAGAAGCATTTGATTATATATTCCCTGCTGCTTATTCATGTCCAATGCATCTTAGAAAACTAGTAAAGTCTTGATGGACTTATTTATATTCTAATATTAGCAACATTCTGATCCTCAAAATTGAGGCCTGAGTTGCTTTATTAGAGAAGTGGCATCCAGTACTTCTGGTCTCTGTCATTCTAACCTAACAAGAGTGAGTAGCATGAAGAACATGGGATCAGTGGAGGCAGAACACTGTCCTTAAAATCTCAGCCTTACCAGAGAGGGAGTGGATCACCTCAGGAAAGTTACTTAGTGCCAGACACAGTACTGATGCTAGTGAAACAGGCTGGCACACAACAGGACCGCCTGTCCAGGAAAACTCACCAGGTGGGCAGATAGGAAGATGTTGAAATACTTAGGTGAGACCAGAACTTAGACCACTGATGGATGAATACAGATGCAAGAGACTGAAGATAGTCCCCAACTAGTACTCAAATCTGGAGGGAAATGACTGGGAGTAGGATACAGTTCCACCAGCTGGTGCTAATGAGTCCAAAATGATAAGGTCTGAGCAGCTGATAATTTGCAAAGATCCAGGGGTTCTGAAATTGGAACAGATAATAAGGGCAGGGCAAAGCTGAGAGATGGTAGAAATGTGGCACCAGGCAGGGCTGGGAATTTCAAGCACAAGGTTAGAGCTGAAGGAACAACTAACAATACTGACATGACTTGACATCATTAAGCTAATGGCACTGACTCCTGAGACCCTGCCTTGGGCATGCTCAGTATCACAATCTTTGGCTTTGAAAGTCACTGAGAAATGGAGTGGGGAATCAGGAACATATTGCACATTTCCTCTTTGGATTTTTCTCTTTCTGAAATGAATGACTTGGACCAGATATGTAAGAGCCACTCAGGGTCTAAGATTTAATATTCTAGTGATTCTTTGATACCATCTATGAATTGTTCAAGGCAGGTTAAATCATATTTTGAAAAGGCTTACCCACCTATGGTTTTCCTATTTCAGTTGTGGCAGAACTAACAACAGTTATGGGGTGATGGAATTTATTAAAAAGGCACTATGAATATTGAGTCTTTCACTTAGTTTTAGTAAAAATACACACTCCAATTCACCGTAAGAACATTTATTATATGCTTAATAGTAATAGTCAATTCTAAGTGTTTTACATGTTTATATCACACATTCACAATATATGAAAGCACAACAGAAAGTTCAAGGGTATTTTTAATTGAAAAATGACCTGGTAATTCTTTTCACTATCCAGTTACTACGGCTTATGTTTCATATGCTTAAATTATATGAGGAAAAAAATAGCTTATTCCAGATATTTGGGGTTTATACTTTACTTGTATCTGCCCAAAGAAAACAGTAGAGAGCTTGAATATGTGTAGATGGCTTGTGACTTAATGATACAGGAAAAGACCCTTGCCCCAAATGCCTGTCTTCTCCAACACTTAAGGGGAGGCCCCTCTGAGGCCAGGATTTTGTATTTCCAAGAACCTGGCACGGCTAATGCAGAGTTATGGAGAAGAAAGAACACTGGCTCAAGAATCAGCTCTGCTCTAAACCATGTTGCCAACTGGGTGAAGTTGCACAAATCCCTTCCCTTTTTTTTGGGTTTTATGCTTCATTTGCTAAAGAGGGGATCATCTTAGTTTGTTTGCACTGCTATCAAGGAATACCTGAGGCTAGGTAGTTTATAAAGAAAAGAGGTTTATTTGGCTCGTGGTTCTGCAGGCTGCGCAAGAACCATGGCATCAGCATCCGCTCCTGCTGAGGCATCAGGAAGCTTCCACTCACGGAGGAAGAGGAAGGGGAGCTGGTGTGTCACATGATGACAGCAATATGCCAGGTTCTTTTTAAGAATCAATTTTCACTGGAACTAACAGAGCAAGACCTTACTCATTACCATGAAGACAGTACATGCCATTCAGGAGGGATCCACCCCCTTGAACCAAACACCCCCCACCAGGTCCCACCTCCAACATTGGGGATCAAATTTCAACATGCGATTTGGAAGGACGAATATCCAAAGTATATCAGGGATTTAAGGCCAACCCAAGTGTTGCGAGTTCAAAAGATTTCATAGTAGTTACACTTCATGTGGAAAACCTTTATCACCTCCCTCCTCCATCTCAGAATCTGTGTTAAATACTGGGGACACCAAGACAAGAAACAGTATCCAAGACGTTAAGGAGTCTTCTATCTAGTTGGAGGAATAACAAGGATAGTGCAAAGCACTGAGCAAAATAAAAATGGAAAAATGGCAGCATGGATGCTAAGAGGACAGAGGGAAAGTCACTAGATGTAACAGAAGAAGCCCAGGTAGAGAATAGCGTGGTCATCCAAGTGCCCTGCTTCATGGCAGACACTAGGATGATGTGGTGTAGAATATGGCGTAGAATGCAGATTCTGGAGCCTACTCTAGGCAAACACTATAAGCATTCTTCTTTGATTATGGAAAACAAAAATAATATTTTCCTCACAGGGTAAGTAAGATTGAAAAGAGAGAATCCATGAGAAAATACTAGCAAATGGCCAGCATAACTATGGTACAGCTATATTCAGTTTTACTGATATCCAAGTTACTCACAAGAGAAGCCAAGAAGTGAGAAGACACATTTTGCAATTTTGCCTTAGTTGGGCCTGCTTAGCCTTGCTGGAAGAAGTGGTGATCTCTAGTCTGTGAACCTCCAAGTCTGTCTTGCCTATTACTATCAGAAATGACCATGTGTACAAGAAACTGAATCAAACATTCCAGCAACAACCAGAGGGTGAGAGTTTTCTTGGTTGTTGGAAATCTGTCACACAGGGCATCAGAAACAAAATTATCCTAGAAACCACAGGGACCCCTGAAAGGCTACATAGGCCTAAGATGAAATAAAGGATCCCTTCTTCCTCCACAGAAATAGCAGAGTGTCCATCAGCCCCATTTAAGCCACTACAGTGCTGAATCACCTTATTCTAGCAGAAGACACTTTCTGTGACCAGTGGCCCTTTGTTCCTGGATCCTACAGGCATTTGAAGCTTATGAGAAATCAATTTTCTTAGCTTGCTTCACTGGTCTATACTTGCGGAGGAGTGCCTAGGCCTACTAATTCCAGGTTATAATGTTTTTCTTGCCTGTGTTTCTAGTATTCTGCAATTTCCTCTGCTGGTAAATTGCAAGGGTATGTGTATGTGTCTGCTATGGACTGGATTACATGCCCCCAGAATTTATATGTTGAAGCCCTAAATCCCAATGCTAATGCAACCATATAGGATCTTTAGGAGGTAATAGGGTCTTTAGGAGGTAATTAAGGCCAAGTGAGATCACAAGGGTAGAGCTGCAATCCGATAGAAATGGTGGCCCTATAAGATGAGGAAAAGAGATTTCTCTCTCACTCTTTCTGCACACACACCGAGGAAAGGCCATGTGAGGTTCAGCGAGACGGCAGTGGTCCTGCAACTAGGATGAGAACTCTCACCAGAACCAGACCCTGATGGCACCCTCATCTTTGGAATTCTAGCCTCCAGGACTGTCAGAAAATAAAGATCAGTAGTTTAAGCTACCCAGTGTATGGTATTTTGCTACAGCAGCCCAAACTAAAATAATGTCCACCTTCCTTTGCAAATTATTAGCTCCTTAAGGATGGAAACAATGATTTGTTTGCCTTGTTGCCACAGCCTATAGTGTCTGACACATCTTTAATTCTTAAGAAATATTTGTTAAATAAAGGACTATTTTGTTGGATGCTTAGTCGTGACTATACTTCAAAGTGTTTCTAAATTCTTCCCAGATCTCAGTATATATCCTCCTCCTGCCTAGGACTAAAGATTCCCTCTTAACTGGAAAACTTCAATATTCTACACAGTTACTGAAGAGGTAAAGCAAAAAGAGCTGGTCAAGCCCAGTATTCAGTCAGTCAGTCAACAAACATGTACTCTGCACTTAACCACAGCCAGGCACTGATCCAGCCACTGAGAATGCAGCCTTAAAGACAATGGACAGAGTTCAGAGTTCATGCCCCAAGGAGCTTAGAGTGTGACGGATGGTGCCAGATATAAAACGTGTCAAAATATCAGATAATTTCAAATACTGCTAAAGACTATGAAGAAAAGAAGTGGAATTAAGGTGATATGGTAAAGGCGGGGGCGGGGGGCAGTGCTCCTTATCTACAGCGTTGAGAAGGCTCTCTCTGAAAAGGTGACATTTGAGTTGCAACATGAACAATGAGCAGGTGGTAGCCATATGAAGGCCTGGGGAAGAGAATATTAAGCACTGAGACTAGCAAATCCCAAGGCTCTGAGAGAGAAAAACTTGATGCATCCAGAGGACAGCAAGAAAATCAGCAGCTGGAACTTAGGAAATGAGGGGAAGAGCAGAGGCAAGGCAGCGAGGGACAGAGAGGCAGGAAGGAGCCAGATCATGTGAGTCTTACACACCCTAAGAACCGGTTCGAATTCTATGCCAGTTATAATGGGAAGGCACTGGAGATATTTTAGCAGAGGCATGTGATCATCTAATTTATGCTTTAGAAATATGACTGTCAGGCAGGAGAGGAAGAATATTTAGGAGGCTGTGGCCACAGTCAGGGAGAAGGTTGAAGGGGCTTCGGGGAGTTGCAATAGAAGTGGTGAAAAATGGCCAAATTGTGGGTATATTTGGGAGCAGAGAAAACTGGGTTTATAGATCAAACGTGAGATTAGAAAGAAAGAAACAAATTGATCATGACTTATCACAGCTTTTGGCAAAAGTAATTGTGTGGATGTGGTACCGTTTACAGCAACAAGATGGGAGGCAGGGCTGGGAGAGATGGGGAGGAGATCACTGACTCTGAGAAAGTTAAGGTTGAGATATTTAGTAGGCACCAAGCACAGATGTAGAGCAAGCAGGTGGGTACATCAGTCAAGCATTTAAGGGAGAGGTTGGAGCTAGGTAAGTCAATTTGTTAGTCATCTGCATAAAGACTGGACTGGGGGGCCGGGCACGGTGGCTCATGCCTGTAATCCCAGCACTACGGGAGACCAAGTCAGGTGGATCACCTGAGGTCGGGAGTTTGAGATCAGCCTGACCAACATGGAGAAACCCATCTCTACTAAAAATACAAAATTAGCTGGGTCTGGTGGCACATGTCTGTAATCCCAGCTACTCATGAGGCTGAGGCAGGAGAATCATTTGAACCCGGGAGGTGGAGGTTGCAGTGAGCCGAGGTTGCACCACTGCACTCCAGCCTGCGCAACAAGAGCAAAACTCTATCTCAAAAAAAAAAAAAAAAGACTGGATTGGAAGTCTCAGGGCTAAATAAGAGCATGAGGGAGATGTATACAAAGAAAAGAGCAGATGACTAAGGAGAAATCCCCGAGGCACTTCCTTCTCTAGAATCAAGTATGAAAGAGGAGCTGCCAAGGTGCCCTGGAAGTGCAGCTAGTGAGGAGAAAACCAGGTAAGTGTGGCATCTCAGAAACCAGTAGGAAATAAAAGTGTTTCTAGCTTAGTAAGATGAGGGTTCTGACAACATAGGAATTCATGGTGCCACTTTCTAGAAACAGCAGCACTAGAAGAGATTTTAGACCTCATCCTCAAAGGAAGAAACTGATAAAAGAAAAATTCCTAAACATATAAAACTCTTCTCTGTTAGGGCCTAGGGTAGACTCTGGGCTGCTAACTGTCAGCCCCAGGTTCTGGACCTACCTGCCCCCATGCCGTGGTCAACAAACATGCAGGATGTCTGGGGACTTAGCAAAGCTGATTAGTTAGGAATCTTTTTGTGATATCCCCCGTAGCCATAACATTAAGAAACAGACTAGATCTTTATCCTGCTGATGTGAAGTCAGGCCTCTGTGACCAAATAAAAATGCCCATGGATCTTTAGAGAGAAGAAAAAGCAACACTGGGATTGTTAATGTGAGATGTTGTATGGACAGGCACCAGTTATGATGGAGCTGGGGAGGAAGGCTGGAGGTGGCCATTGACAGCTGCACACAGGGAAGCTACAATTTACTGAGTTTGGAGTTTGGGTAAAAGGAGGAGCGAATGAGAAGCAATGGGATTATACATTTGATGTACTAAATATCCAAACCCAAATGTGGGACATATGACACTAAAGCTTCTCCTAATAACCCTGCTCTGAATGATCCACCCCCTCTGTGGGTCTCCCTGATAATTCTGTTTGTAAAATTGCATGGCCATCATCTACCTTTGCTCATTCCCTCCCTGAACCATGCCTGGTCTGGTAGATACTCAGCAAATGATTATTGAACCAATCAATATTCAGTCAACTAGTTGGTCAGGATATTTGAAGTCAGTTTGCCCTTGAAAATCTGAGATTTGTATTCATACTAAGAATGTTGCTGTAGAATGTTCTATTAGAGAGGCTGAGATTTTCAAGGGCACTAAGCACACTAAGAATGTATCATCACATTATATAACTGAAACATTTTAGAACCAAATATATCTGTAGCATAGCCAGGCATGAGAATCTAATGCTTAAGCAAAAAACAAGTACACACACACAGACACGCAAACATGTGTATATACATATGTGTTCGTGTGTATATATAAATATACACACACACAGAGGAAATATTTCTTGTTTTACTGTCTTTGTGGCTGAAAAAAATACATGCACTTCTAAAACATTCAATAACATTTATTAACAATATTATAATTCAACCTATGATTTGAATGACAATTTTTCTACCATTTAAATTTTTCAATTATGCGTAAGTAGGGAATATAATTAAAATATCTTATGCCTGTGAGATTTAAATACTTTCTAGATGGTTTTTCATATTTGAGTTATTTCAACTTGCTTATTCAGATTTTAAATCCATTGAGAGAAGTATCTTTTTTTCTTACATAGCAATGAGCACTCCCTATGTTCAACAAATAGATATATTAATAAGGCTTTCCAAATGATATAGCCTTATTTCTTAGAGAATCCTTTGAAAGAATGGGGTGGGAGGGAAAGATAAGTCCACAGCTGTGAAGGCAGGAGCCTGAGGGATTTAAGGCTTGAAGGTCATGATTTTGTCTCTGTAGTGGGAGGGGAGGCCACCTGTTGCGAGGGAATGTGGTGGAGTTAGAAAGAGACTTCAAACAAGCTTTGAAACGTCTCCTCATAGAGAAGAGAAAAAAATGTTCTGTAGGGACACACAGAAGAGCTAGAGTCTAATTTAAGAGTTAAGGGAGGATATTGTTAATTTATCGAGATTTTCTCCATTGGAGTCTCAACATCTTGATCATAGTATGCCTTGCAGTTAAAGTCTGCCTGACAGGGTATAAACTCAAGAGGGCAGGAGACCCAAGGGTAAAAAGAAGAGCTTTATTGGAGATAGAAAGACATATTGATGTCTAGGCTAAATAAGAAATGAGTTGAAGACAGGAAAGCGTTGATAAGATGGTAATATATGGATCAAAGGACTAAAAAGATTGTTAACACGGAATAATATTTTGGAAGACTTACTGTGCCAAGCATTGCGTTAAATATTTAGTATATATTCTTTCATTTTGTCTTCATAATAACCTTGTGAAGTGTGTGTTATGATTATCTCTATTCTAGGCTCAAAGAGGTTAAATAAATTATCCAAGGTCACATTGCTAATAACAATGAAAATAGGCCCTCCCATCCATTTTAAGACCACATGGAGAATGGCTATTATGGAATTAAGAAACTTATAAGTGTAGAAAGCTATGGTCCAGGCATGAAATTTTGTATGGAAAGGAGGGAAGGAGGAATTGGTGGAGGGCTTGACAAGATGGTGTAAAGGTTGGTAGCTGGATGGCATCATCCTCAAAGCACATGATTACTAACTTGGAGTAGAGGGGGAAATTCTGAAATGTCATGAAGTAGAAGGATTTTTACTTCCAACATCACTTCTGGGTTCTTTTAGGCTTAGAGAGGATGAAAATAAGGAGTAGCCACTAGAGAAAAATGCCAACTTACATCTCTACTATACAGAATCACTTCTATTAGAATCTAACTACATAGATGTAAAGAGACACTGTACAATGGAAATGAAGATTGCATTTCTATGAAACGTCATACGTAGATATATGAATGTTTGCTTGGGAAAATCCTACCCTCGAGCTTCCTTTTCAATTTTAATTCTATCTCCCCTCAGAAAATTTACTTTCAATCCCTATTTAGTAATGTTCTGCTCCACAGGCGAGGTTCTATATTACTTATATTGGTTCTTCTACCTGGAGTGTCCAACCCTCAACAGTATTTATCCAAATTCTCTCTTGTTTGGATCAAATTCCATCTTCTGCAATTTTTCTTTTCTTCTTTAAACAGAAGTATATGTTATCTGGTATAAGAAATCCACAGTACTTTTATTTGTATACTTCAAATGTCTCTCCTGCCTATAGATGTGTCCACAGTTAGAAAACAATAACTCACCTTCATTGAAAACATATTTCCCAGCAGGCTTAGAATTGGTGACTTTAGTGGATTATCTTCTCTAGACCTCATATATATCCTATGTGGAAGATAGCTGCTATCAGTTCCACTTCGTAAATGAAGAAACTGAGGGTCAGAGAGGTCGCTTGACTTTCCTAGACTCACACAACCAAACCATGGGGAATTCAGAATTTAAGCATGGACATCATCATGCTGACGATTAGTCTTGTGTTCAACCCTAGGAAGTGGGAAATATTTGGAAGTGGTAGAGTGGTGGGAAAATGGGAATATAAGTGGTATATGTATCATATCTACACTAACAAACAGATATGTAAGCTGTACCATATTACAATAGCATCGCTAAAATTCCAGTCACAGTTAACGCATACATGTTGTGCACAAATTTACGCACACATGACATATGACCACTCTGTGTAACTCTGAACATTTGAACTTTAGTTCCTAAACTGTATTGCATAGCTATTATAGGGTGGTACTAGATAGTAGAAACAAAATAAGAGCCACATGTGTAATTTTAAATTTTCTAGAAGCCATAGTAAATAGTAAAACAAAAAAAGTAAAATTAATGTTAGTAATGTTTTACCTAATACATCTAAATACTATCACTTCAACATGTAATCAATATAAAAATATTAATGAGAAATGCACATTATTTTTTTCATGACAAGTGTTGAAAACCTAGTGTGTCCTTTACACTTACAGTTTATTTTCATTCAGACTAGCCACATTTCAAGTACTCAGTAGCAACATGTGGCTCTTGGCTATCATATTAGACCACGCTGTAATGGAATATGATAGGTGGGAGGTGGGAAGGTTTATAGGAGTTATCTACTTTATTGTTTGTTTATTTGTTTGTTAGTTTTTTAAGACAGTCTCACTCTGTCGCCCAGGCTCGAGTGCAATGGCGTCACTTTGGCTCACTGCAACCTTGAAGCCTGCCTCCCGCGTTCAAGCAACTCTCCTGCCTCAACCTCCCAAGTAGTTGGGACTACAGGCGCATATCACCACACCCAGCTAATTTTTGTACTTTTAGTAGAGACGGAATTTCACCATGTTGGCCAGGCTGGTCTCAAACTCCTGATCTCAGCTGATCCACCCATTTTGCCCACCCAAAGTGCTGGGATTACAGGTGTGAGCCACTGCACCAGGCTGGAATTGTCTACTTTGGTACCATTATTTTACAGATTAGACACTAAGGCTTAGAAAAGCTGAGCAACTTGTTAAATTCTACTCAGTTCTAATGCAAGATATCTGCAGTTCCCTGATCTGGCCTGTTCCTGCATATTGTTCCATGTTTTAATAGAGGGATCAGGAGACGGGGGAATAGAAGTTAAATCACATTCTTTAACACTTTTTGACATAGAAGCAACATAATGATACGATGTGATACCCACTCTCATTTTGAAAAAGAGGAAATCGAGAAAGAGAAATGGAGTTAGGCATTTAGAGAGGGTTTTACGCTCTAAGCCATTGGATGGGAAACCTGATTTCAGGTAGGACAGCTATGCTGTAAAAGGTGTCTGAACACAAGACTAAGCTGGAATCTTACCCTGAGATAATGGCAATCCATTTTTCAGTTCAAGATGAATCCTCCCACTTCAAATATTCAGACGAAATCTCTCAAGTCAATATTGCCCTGCAGACATCTTGTACCTATGCATAAGAGCTAAGTGATTTCTTTCTCTGGAACTAGGTTTCTGCTCAAATCCAGTTTTTTTCCAAGTGAAACAACCACAGGGAGCCTTTCCTGCCTGGTCCAACTGGTGAAGCAGAGCCAAAAATTTCTGTGATTCTATTTATAGGGCTGTCTAGTGGTTGAACAGACTGGGCTGAGAATTCCTGGGGTGAAGTATTTGGTGCCTGATGTCTGGAATGCCAGTTTTATACAGCTTGTTTTTAGATGCAAGGATTTCCATAAAAACAAGGCCGGGCACATAGAACTTTTTCAGCAGTGAAGGGCAAAAAAATGTTTTTAAAAAGGGGAATAATCATAGCAAAATAGTTTTATAGATTTTTTTTTGGAAAGCCATGCCATTTTCTTCCCTCCTTATTACCAGTTGGTAATGTGCAAAACAATGCTATCTCAAAAATAATAATAAAAGAACATGCGTCCCTGTTGTGGGTTGAGTAGGGACTCCCAGAGGATATGTCTGTTCAGGACCTCAGATATAATTAAGGTAGGGATCTTGAGGTGAGATCATCCTGGAGGAGGGTGGGCCCTAAATCCAAAGATTAACATGTTTATGAAAGACTGAGAAAAAGAGAAGAAGGCCCTGTAAAGCTGAGCACAGGTTGAAATTTTGTAGCTGTGAGCCAAGGAAAGCCAGTAGCCACCAGAAGCCGGAAGAAGCAAGGAAGGACAAGTGTCTAGAGCCTGCAGAGGGTACAGCCCTGCCAACACCTGCATTTCCGAAGTTTTTCCTACAAACTATGAGAGAATCAGTTTCTTTTGCTTTAAGCCACGCAGCTCTGGCAGTTTGTTATGGCAACCCTAGCAAAATAATGCAACCATGTACAACCTCACCACCATAACTCACCGAAACTGTGATTCTCCTTTCTGCATTTCTCACATGTACACAGATTTGATATAGTGGTGTTGTGGGATAGATTTCATTTTAATTTCAGTTAAAGGGGAAGGAGATTACTACTTATTGAGCTTGTTCAATGTCACAGCCACAGTAAGGATTCATTGTCATGGACTTGTCCTCTTTTGCCTTTCTGTGGATGGTTTTCATCCTCCTTGTCCCAAGAATCTTCCAGGGCTGGGAGGGTAGGTTTGGATGAGGAGAAGATTACAATTTATTGCAAAAGAAATACAAAGAAAAAGTTAACATTAATCTTTTGACTTTCAAGACCTAATTGTACAGTAACGCAATAGCCATGGGAGCTCAGCTGTTGTCTAGAATGTACAGTTTTCAAAAGCCCTTTGTTTTTTCCTGTTTTTAACTCCATATTCATCCCTCAAATCTATACTTTTGAGCTGACCAAAAACCAAGCCTGGGCAATTCAACTCAGAGAGTTCTCCCGGGGCAGAAACACCACTTCTGTCCCCGATAAGTGGGAAACCTGGTAAGTGGGAAAGTGTGGACTTCGTTAGTGACACATGCTATGTGATGGCAAAGAAAGGATGTGATGTAGGGAAAATAGGTATTTAACCACTGGGACCCTCAGGAGTGCGAGGTAGTGAGGGAAAAGGAGTGACCGGAAGATGGGGAATATTTGGGCAGAAGCACAGTTAGTGAGGGTAACACAGGAAAGAAAGGGTCTGTCCTCATTCCATGACCATCTCAGAGCTACCCTGCACCAACCTGAAGTGTAGCGACATCAAAGTAACATGAGACTGGTGTGAGCAAGCCATGAGGTTGAGCTTTTTCAAGCTTCCCTAATAGTATACAGAAGGCCCAGAAGCATGTTTGAGTCTGACTGGGAGCTTCTCAAAGGGGACTGGTTAAGTGGAAATGAGACAATTCGACAGGAATAGCTTCAGGACAGCTCATCAGGCAAGGATAAATAGTTGTCACATACAGAGTCTCAAGGTGTCCACAACATCTGTAGGGGCAGACGTGAGACCATGTAAGCCAGGAGCACCATGAAGCTCTGCCCATTTTCGGAAAGCAGCTTAGCTATGAGATACCCCAGCAACAACCCCAAATGCCACCAGGAAATAGCAACCAGGCAGCTGAGTGACATCTCCCAGGAAGTCAACACTGAAAAAAGACACACTGAGCCCAAGGACCTTCCCTGGACTCTGAGGTTGCATGAGCCACTGCTGTTCACATGCACCCAAGTGCATTTTTGAAGAGGTGGTGGGGAAGGTAGAAATGAATGAAAACTAAAGGGGCAAAAATATTATCTTAAAAAAAAGTTATGGAGAGGAGCTAAACAAAAGGTGTGGACAAATGGGCAAATATCTGAGAGATGGAGAACACTCTAAAAAGATTGTTTAAACATCAGATACAATGGAGCTTTAAACACCATTGGACTGAATGAAGTTCATTTCTTCCTGGTCCACAAGTAGGTAGAGGTTCCTAAAAAAGATCCTGTAAGTCTAGACAAAGAACCTGATTCCTCTGTGCATCTAAGCATGATGTGAATGAATCTGAAGCTTTTACTGCCCCAGTCTGTCCCCTTAAAATAGCTAGAAAGAAATCTTTTCTATTTGTACTTACCTCTAAAAAATCATTTTTTACAAACCCAGAATACTCCTATAACACCAATCCCACAGAAAGATTGTTTCCCCATCCTTTATTTCACCCAGAAATTTAAATGTAAGCCAAAGCAATAATGTTATGCATCAAGCAGTTATCCTACATGTAATTGAGAGGCTCCAGAAGTTTTAATTCTATATGCAAGGAGCTGAGCAGCGAATGCACGCTGTTTGCTGGTAGAGGTTTCCTTTCTTGAGGAATCATTTAACATGGTGATCTTAAGACCAATTACCTTCTTTGCATTGATGATACCTTATCACTTTACAAAAAAACAAGTAAATGCCAATAATCTCATACAACTCACTTGTGTATAAAAGTGTGTAGGGAATGGAGCCATCCATACAGTTGCAGGAAAGATACTGACACGTGATTTATTTTGCAATCTAGCTTCCTGCAGACTCTGATGAGCCCATTACACACATACCTTCAGCACCTTGCACTTCATTTGCAGTATATTAATTTGTACATATTTATAGGGGTTTTGTAGCAATATTTCTGGAATCCAATCATATGTCTGCATTCTGTCTCCCCGTTTAGGTGATGAGGGATCTTTGAAAAGGCAAGGACAGCAATTTCCTGGGGATCTGTGAGTATACTGTTCAACTACAGTACAGGAAACTGAATTCCAAAAAAATCTGGTGAACAACAGTGTTCCAGGTCTTCTCACTCAAACCTGTACAAAGCACTTTCATTTATGTGATTTCAGAGAGGATCACTTAGCCAAGGCATCGAAATATAAAAGATGGCTTAGGGAATGATTTTCAGTGAGTCTTAATCATTGCTTCCGCTAGGGGCCTGAATACGAGTGGGTAGGATAACTAGGGGAAATTATGTCCTTGTTACCTTTTATCTGCCTCTCTGCCTCTCATTCTTTCCCTAACAATCCCCTGTTGCCTCTTAAGAACACCACCCCACCACACACAGACATACACTCACACCTGAAAGTGCTGTCACTTGTTTCTTAACAAAGAACACCCCGACCCCACCATAAACAGACACACTCTCACACACATTTCCAAACCTCAGGCATACTTCTGTTCCAAGATGTCCATCCTCTGATGCAAGTAAGCAAAACCTCTATTCCCTGGTATTAGAGGTGCAGTAAATATGTATTTTAAGTATTTCTCAGTGAGGGCGTGGTGGCAATGCCTCAGACAGAGCACCAGACTTAAACATGGAAATCCTAGGTTTGAATTGTTACTTTTTGATTTATGAATTCTGCAGCTCTGAAAAAGCACTCTGCATCTGCAATGACCTTGTCTTTAACTTTGGTGTCACAGCCATGAAAAGACTCCTAAGAAATATTTGCTATTGTAGGGTAAATGACTAATAGACATGGTCTTCGTGGATGTGATCTGAAAGGCAACATTTTAAAAGGACAGCTTTTAAAAGTCAAACTGTAACCTAATTAGTAAAAGTTGGAGAGGGGGAAAGATTTCTGAGTTCTGGAACAGTTTGGGGGGCCTCTATTACCACCTTCAAGAAAAAGTAGCAGTGGCTTAGATTCATCTCTTAAGGTTAGAGACGTTTGATAAGTTTCCTATCTGACTGTTGTAAGGTGTGTTGTGCAAAACTGTGAACAAGACTAGCAATCAAAATTCAGGATATTCCCCCAAAGAGTCTGCAATGATTCAAACATGCCTCTCAATATTCAATTGCTTTTTAATTTAGCGGACATGAGAAAAGGTCCTAGAAATGTTAGATTGCGTAAGTACACATACACATATACATACACACACACGGTGTGCAGCCCTTTTCAGCTTGAGAAACTGACTTGCACTCACAAAATGGACTGCAATTGAAAAACTGACTTCGCTGAGCAGTAGGGGTTGAAGTATGGCGCACAAAAGCTTTCAGTTTGGGAAAATCCGCATCTCTGACATCGAGTCAAAGAGTTGCCTCAAGTCCTGCACATATCCATCACGTTTTTTAGTCAGTGCTCAATTTATTCTGACGAACCCAATCAACATAGCCTTTACGATGGGGTTTTTTTGGAGTTCAGAAGGTCAGGTTCAAATGCCTCCACATTTCTACAGCTGCTTCCATTATTCTTTCAGGAAAATAAATAACAACTTAGAAAATGAGGATAATGTGCTATGCTGCTAGAGCCTCGGGGGCTATCAGAGGAGAGAAACAGGGTGGCAATCACCAGTGGCAGAGCCTAGAAGAGCTTGTAATTAAACAGTGGAGCTTTGAGTACAAAGGAGAAACTACTGACAATGGATCCTCTGCAGGGAAGATTTTGTCTTAGATGATCAAGTAGCAGCCTAATGGGGAACATTTGGAGCACTGAGGAATCTTTTATGGGGACTGGGGCCCCACGATCAATTTTAATTCCGCCAAATTCATGAGACGCAATTGCCAACTTTTCAAATGAAAACTTTTTATCTTTTTAATAAACACCTCCCTCCAGAGGGAGTCACAGGACCTATTTCTGATCTGAGAGCTGCTGAATCCAAAACGAGGTATCTTTAAAAAGTAATTGCTTCTTTAGCTGAGACTTGAAGGTGTAGTTCCTGGAAGAAAAATAATCACCTTGAAAAGCTCCAAAAAGTGTCTGAGTCCTAAATATGAAAAATAATGAAATGGATTTTAAAAAATAACTGCGATTCCCATTCCCATGTGGGCACACAGAACTCCTGAAATGTCTTCTCTGTCTTGAAACCACATTTCTCAGCCAAATTGCAAACGTTAGAGACGTGGTCGGAGGGAATGCCACGGTAATACGATCAAAATAAAATAACATAAAATTATTTTCAAATCATTCTCAGAATGGAAGCAATTTTAGAAACACAATAAAAGTCAACAGTTAACATGGGAATTTCTGAGCACCAAATCAGAATTATTGACAGTGAGGCTGACTCAAACTTGAAGAGGCTGACATCCCAGCAAATGTGGGATTTCTAAAGTCAAGTCTCTGAATCAACCAAGGTCTGGACAAAGTGACCTCAGCCAAGGCGTTAATATGTAATTCCTTCAAGTTGTGCACCTACCACTCCTTGTCTCCCCAGAGAGAGAGAGAGAGAGAGAGAGAGAGAGAGGGAGAGATTAAGGGGATTCACTTAGAGAATAAATAAGATTCATTTTAGAAACATAAATCCCCCAATGCCATATTAAAATAGTTAATAGGTCGGTCATTTGCTGCGATAGAAGCTACGGAATAGAAAGAGACACTAAGACAATTCAGACCATGATGACAACGTGGACAAATGACTGCATTTAAGAACACCTGGGAAAACCACACACATGACTCAGGTGGCGTGGTCCTTCCTGGACCCACCTTGCTACTAAGCACTGATCCCTGGGAGGCTAGCGAGTGCAGTAGTATATACCACATGCTATATTTTAAGAGGTATTGGGAAGACTTTTATGCCAACCTACAAAATGGAATACTATCTAGTCTTTCAAAAGAAAGAAAAATTGTCATGTTCAACAACATGGATGAATCTAGAGAACATTATGCAAAGTGAACTAGGCCAGACACAGGGAAACAAATGCCACATGATGTCAGTCATATGTGGAATCTCAAGTAGTTGAATTCGTAACAATAGAGAGTAGAATAGCAGTTACCAGAGGCTGAAGCAAGATCAGTGAATGGATAAAGAGGAGACATTGGTCAAAGGATACACCGTTTCAGTTAGACAGGAGGAAGAGGTTCTGGTGATCTAGTGTACAATATAGTGACTATAGTTAATAATCATGTATTGTATATTTCAAAATGGTGAAAAGGAAATGATAAATATGTGAGGTAATGGATATGTTAATTGGCCTGATTTGATCATTCCACAATGGATGCACGTATCAAAACATCACCTTGTACTCCAAAATATATGCAATTATGATTTGTCAATTAAAGATAAAATTAAAACAACAAACACATCTTACGTTTGTCTTTAATTTATACTCATTTAATAAGATATAGAGTCTTTCATTTCACAGTTCAAGTAAGGGTTAAAAGTCACCTCTGCTAGGAGAGGAAATCCACTGAGTCTCTTCTGCAATAAAGCACCCACTTATCAGACTCTGAGATTATCTATGTTTGTTATAAGGAACAGTGCTCAGAGAATCAATGGCAACCAAGAAGACAAGTACCACCAGAGTGACTCTGAGGCTAGAAAAGGCATCAGAGGAAACAACTGCACTCATTAAAGTCAAATTTCACCCACTTCTCAATTTTGCATCTGTCAGGCTGTGCCTGCATGTGAAGGCCTCAGAAAAAGTTTCTGATCTTATGGAGAAAATGGAACACAAACCAGAGGTTCTGCAATGATTATATCCACTATTTGGATTTCTTTTAAATAGAGAATCCTGAGTAAATATACAAGGTAATATGTGTGGGGAATAAAAAAGGATAATGAAGAGAATGCACATTATAAATATTAAGTCAACAGAAAAGCTTTTGTGAGTTTATGATGGTTGCAGTCAGTCTAATACATAACTGTTAAGTGATGAAACCATCATGGAATAAGGGTTCTTAGTCACGGTAGCCTTGCTGTACTCCCATACTACGCTCTGTGCTGGCGGACTGCAGGACGCCCCTCCAGTCACCCTTCGGCCAGGTCTATGGCCAGGTGTCTGACTCTGCTGCTTCCTGGGCTGACCTGGCAATGGGAGGGACACATCCTACAGACAGAAGCCTGGAGAAACATGGACCAGCCACTCTTTAGAAGGAATTCTTGCATTCAGCTTTGCTGTTTTTTTAGCTTTGTACATTTCTTATCTATCACTGCTTTGCACACTCCTTAATCTAGTTATGAAAACTGGGGATATAAAGATTGTGCTTCAGTAAAGTTTCCCAGGGGTTTTTGAATGAGAATGGAGATGGTCTGTGAAGTGGCAAGGCCCGGCTGGGGCTGATGTGCCCAGGTAGGCTCCGAGACCCTTAGCCAACATTGGGATCTCAAGCTACCTAGTGCTCCAGCTTAGTGGAGAGTCTTGAGCTTTGGAATTACTACAACTCTTGGCTGTGAAGGATATTTTCCTAACAATCCTTCAGAAAGGTAGAATGGAAATACATCTCATTTTTCTTGGGGTCAAAGTTGGATTTTTCCCAAATAACTTTTCTACAAAAAATAAAGGGGGCAGAAGGGAAAGGGGGTGATAGAAGGCAAGAACACACACACACACACACACACACTCTCTCTCTCTCTCTCTCTCTCAAGACACACACAATGAAGTTACAGAGAACTTGTATCTGAGTTCCTGCCTGCTGGCTCTAACCCTCATGTCTTTGAGGGTGGATGCCTGTCTCAATCTAACAAAATTAAGTCCTTTGTTACACACACACACACACACACACACACACACACACTCTTTGTGTATATTCTATTGTACATTATTATATGATAGAAAGATCTAGGAGAGAACACAGAGTGTGGAGATAACTTTTCAAAAAGGGTAAAAAAACTAACCCAAATAACTCCCTTGTCTGGTCCTCTCTCATTCTGTTATATCCATCTTTCTTTTCCTTTTTTAAAATTTTATGTATGTATTTATGTATGTATGTATTTTTTTTTTTTGACACATGGGTCTCACTCTGTCACCCAGTGCAGTGGTAAGATCATAGTTCACTGCAGCCTTGAACCCCTGGGTTCAAGTAATCCTCCCACCTCAGCCTC